>NW_016824497.1:626043-668103 GCF_001698545.2 Rhinopithecus bieti
AAAAAAAAAAAAAAAAAAAAAAAAAAAGGAAAAGGAAAAGGAAAAAAAAAAGACAAATAGTATCAACGAAATATCAGAAGAATCAGGAAGTTTTCGGTAGCACTGAAGCCAAAGGAGAACCACAGTTTTTCTGTTGGTGTTGTTTCACTTGTATATTTATTTGGGCAGGGAGTTAGGGTATGGGTAGGTTGGGAAGATAATATTTTCTGACTTCCTGAAAGGGAACCTGAGTTGAGCCTGGAAAAATGAGTACTATCTGGCCAGGCAAATAGGAAAAGGGAGTATTTCAGGTAAAGAGAATAGAATATGTAAAGGAATACAGAAGGAAGAAGGATGTGGCAGAGTTGGGAAATGGCTAGAAGATCAGTAAAGCCAGAGTATGTGGCAAAGTAGTAACAGGCTTGAAGCTAGCAAGGTAGGCAGGGTCCAGATTATCATGGACTCTGTGCCCTAGGTAGGGAGTTTGAGTTCCTTTTTAAAGAAAGCACCATTAAAAAAATACATATATATTCATACACCCTTTCTTTTAAAAGTTGAGCTATTAAACATTTTTTTTTTTTTTTTTTTAAAGACGGAGTCTCTGTTGCCCAGGCTAGAGTGCAGTGGCATGATCTCGGCTCACTGCAACCTCCGCCTCCCGGGTTCAAGCGATTCTTCTGCCTCAGCCTCCTGAATAGCTGGAATTACAGGCATGCGCCACCACGAACTAATTTTTGTATTTTTAGTAGAGACAGGGTTTCACCATATTGGACAGGCTGGTCTCAAATTCCTGACCTCGTGATCCATCCACCTTGGCCTCAAAGTACAGGGATCACAGGCGAGAGCCACCCTGCCTGGCCTAAACACATTTCTTTTTTTTTGTTTTTTGAGATGGAGTCTCACTCAGTCGCCCAGGCTGGAGTGCAGTGGCACCATCTCGGCTCACTGCAACCTCCACCTCCCAGGTTCAAGCAATTCTCCTGTCTCAGCCTCCCGAGTAACTGGGACTACAGGCGCATGCCACCATGACCGGCTTTTTTGTATTTTTAGTAGAGATGGGGTTTCACTGTGTTAGCCAGGATGGTCTCGATGTCCTAACCTCATGATCTGTCCACCTTGGCCTCCCAAAGTGCTGGCATTACAGGCGTGAGCCACCGCACCCAGCCCATCCCACATACTTTCATAATCTAAATCCTACTCATTCTTCAAGGTTTATATCAAATGCCATCCTTTCTATGAAATAACCACTGATTTCCTTGCTTACATAAATGTAATAAACTCCCTTCTCTGAACTTTCATATTATTTTTTCTGTACCTATCTTAAGACATTTACCACTTTAAAATTTAAATAAATATATAAAAGTATATAAAATGAAATACATGTTTTACTTCAACCCTTCTTCCCATCAATAATGTCTCCAGGGGTACAACTACTTGAGACAGCAAAAATAAGATCCTATTATCCATCTTTCCTCTGCTTGTTATGCTTAATATAGCAATAACACCTATTATCTTCCCATTTTATTAATGAGGAAATTGAGGCACAAGGAGGTAAATTAAATTGCCATAAATCACAGAGCAAGTGTTGGAGCTAGATTTGAACTCAGGCAATTTGGCTTCAAAGCTGTACTGTTAACCATTGCTGGTTCCCACACATGTATTCTTAATGTCCTTATAATATTTTAGTTAAGGTATACACTTTAAAATTTGTTTGTAATTTAAATCTGTTTGAACGTGTTTCGCCGAATATACCTTATTTATTTTGAACTTCTGTTGTGCCTCTATTGCCATATCTTCATTGAATCCTTGCATTAATTTTTCCCGGGAAAAACAGGGCAAATCTTGACAAAGCTTCACAAGCACAAAGTCTCGTAATTTCACATAGCTTTTGGATGGATCTTCCGCTAAATAAATAAGGCAAAATAATATTAACATTTCCTTTATACTCAATATAATTTCTTCATCATTTGCAATCTCAACATATATGGTAGGCTAGGAAGGCAAATATTCTTAAAAGAATTACACATACAAAAGTTACAACATGAAAGGATTATTCCTTATAAATAAAACTATTATAAATCCAATCCTTTTGCAAAGACATTTGTATTAATATTTGTGAATCAAGAGCTACCTATTTCAAATTTAAACTTTTTTTTTCTTTGAGACGGATTCTCACTCTGTCACTCAAGCTGGAGTGCAGTGGCATGATCACATGATCATGGCTCACCACAGCCTCAACCTCCCAGGATCAGGTGATCCTCCTATTTCAGCCTCCCTAGTAGCTAGGACTACAGGCTCCCGCCACCACACTTGGGTAATTTTTGTATTTTTTGTAGAGACAGGGTTTCACCATGTTGCCTAGGCTGGTTTTGAATTCCTGGCTCAAGTGATCCACCTGCCTCAGCCTCTCAAAGTGCTAGGATTATAAGCATAAGTGACTACACCCAGCCTCAAATTTAAACTTTTTAACTGGCATGGTATCACATGCATCTTAGTTTTGATTCCAATTAAAGTAGCTGTATAAGTGGGAGATTCAAATTTGGATGAACAGATCAGGCACAGTGGCACACAACTGTAATCTCAGCACTTTGGGAGACCTGAGGCAGGCAGATCACTTGAGGCCAGGAGTTAGAGACCAGCCTGGCCAACATGACAAAATCCCATCTCTACTAAAAATACAAAAATTAGGCTGGGTGTGGTGGCTCACGCCTGTAATCCCAGCACTTTGGGAGGCCAAGGCAGGCAGATCACCTGAAGTCAGGAGTTTGAGAAAGCCTGGCCAACATGGTGAAACTCTGTTTCTACTAAAAATACAAAAATTAGCCAAGCATGGTGGTGCATGCCTGTAATCTCAGCTACTCAGGAGACTAAGGCAGAAGAATTGCTTGAACCTGGGAGGCGGAGGCTGCAGTGAGCTGAGATCGCACCACTGTACTCCAGCCTGGGCGACAGAGTGACACTCTGTCTCCAGACAAACAAACAAACAAACAAACAACAAATTAGCCAGGTGTGGTCATGCACATTCCTCCCAGCTACTCAGGAGGCTGAAGCATGAGAAGCATTTGACTCTTGGAGGCAGAGATTGTAGTGAGTGAGCCAAGACTGTGCTACTGCACTCCACCCTGGGTGACAGAGACTGTCTCAAAAAAAAAAAAAAAAATTTATACAGAAAGACAAAGGACCCAGAATAGCCAAAACAATATTGAAAAAGAACAGGCCGGGCACAGTGGCTCACACCTGTAATCCCAGCACTTTGGGAGGCCAAGGCAGGTGGATCACAAGGTCAGGAATTTGAGACCAGCCTGGCCAACATGGTGAAACCCCGTCTCTGCTAAAAATACAAAAATTAGCCGGGCGTGGTGGTGGTAATCCCAGCTACTTGGGAGGCTGAGGCAGGAGAATCACTTGAACCGAGGCTGCAGTGAGCCGAGATTGTGTCACTGCACTCCAGCCTGGGCAACAGAGCAAGACTCCATCTGGGGAAAAAAAAAAAAAAGAACAAAACGTGGAGGACTAAACACTTTCTGATTTCAAAACTTACTTCAAACCTAAGATAATCAAGACCATGTGACACTAGCATAAGGATAGACATATACATCAAAGGAACTGAACTGACAGTCCAGAAATAAAACCATAGATTTAGGTCTGTTAATCTTGGAGAAGGTTGCAAAGACAATTCAATGGGGGAAAGAAGAGTCTTCAACAAATGGTGATGGGACAATTGGATCTCTATCATCAAAAGTATAAAGTTAGATCCCCTTTCCTCACACCATACACAAAAATTAACCAAAATTGATCATAGTCCCACATTTAAGAGGTAAAACTATAAAACTCTTAAAAGAAAACACAGAGTAAATCTTCATCACCTCTGGTTAGACAATGGTTTCTTAGATAATGAGACCAAAGCATAAGCAACAAAAGAAAAAAATAGATAAACTAGGTGACAAAAAATTTAAAACTCTTGTATTTCAAATGATACCAGTAAGAAAATGAAAAAAATAACATACAGAATGGGAGACTATTTGTAAATCATGTATCTAATAAAACACTTGTATCCAGACTCATATAAATTGGTATAAAAACTCTTATAATTTCGTTAAAAAAAACCCAACTAAAAATAGGCAAAGGATCTAAATTGACATTTATCAATAAGATATATACAAGTGGATAATAAGCACATGGAAAAATGCACAATCTCCCTAGCCACAGAAAATGTGAATCAAAATCACAATGATATACCACTTCATACCTACAAGGACGGCTAGAATTAAAAACACAGTAACAAGTATTGATGAGTATATGGAGAAATTGAAACCCTGATACCCTGATATTACATTAATAGAAATGTAAAATGGTGTAGCCATTTTGGAAAATAGTCTGGTGATTCCTCAAAAAGTTAAACATAGTTACCAGATTTCCCATAATTTCCAGTCTTAGGTATATACCCAAGAGATAGGAAAACACAGGTCCACATAAAAATTTGTACATGACTGTTCCTAGTAGCATTATTCATTCGTAAGAGCCAAAAAGTGGGAACAATCTAAAGTGGGAACAATCTAAAATGTTCAACTGACCAATGAATATATAAAATGATATAACACACAGTGGAATATTATTTGGCAATAAGAATAAATGAAGTACTGTTATATGCTATAAGAATGCACCTTGAAAACATGCTATGTGAAAGAAACTAGTCGCATATTGCATGATTCCAATGTCCAGAATAGGCAAATTTATAGAGACAGGAAGTAGATTATGGTTGCCTAGGGATAGGAGTTGAGGGGAGGAAAAGAGTGCTAACAGGGATTTCTTTTGGGGGTTTCTTTTATGGGGGAACAGAATATTCCAAAATTAGATTATTCGCTAGGGCCGCTAGCACTTTGGGAGGCAGAGGTGGACAGATCTCTTGAGACTAGAAGTTCGAGGCCAGCCTGGCCAACAAGGCCAAACACCGTCTCTACTAAAAATACAAAAATTAGCCAGGTGTGGTGGCACATTCCTGTGATCCCAGCTACTCAGGAGGCTGAGGCACGAGAGTCGCTTGAACCTAGGAGGCAGAGGTTGCAGTGAGCTGCAATCATCCTACTGCACTCCAGCCTGGGTGACAGACTGAGACTGTCTCAAACAAAAATATTATGGTGATGGTTGTGCTGTAAATATCATCTTAAAACTGTCTACTTTCAGTGAATGAATTGTATGGTGTGTTAATTATATACCAATAAAGCTATTTTTTAAAAAAGCCTGGCCAGGCACGGTGGCTCAAGCCTGTAATCCCAGCACTTTGGGAGGCTGAGACGGGCAGATCACGAGGTCAGGAGATCGAGACCATCCTGGCTAATACGGTGAAACCCTGTCTCTACTTAAAATACAAAAAACTAGCCGGTCGACGAGGCGGGCGCCTGTAGTCCCAGCTACTCGGGAGGCTGAGGCAGGAGAATGGCGTAAACCCGGGAGGCGGAGCTTGCAGTGAGCTGAGATCCGGCCACTGCACTCCAGCCTGGGTGGCAGAGCAAGACTCCGTCTCAAAAAAAAAAAAAAAAAAAAGCCTGAGACAGGGTAATGTCTTATGATTCCAAGAAACACATTCATGGCCGGGTGCGGTGGCTCAAGCCTGTAATCCCAGAACTTTGGGAGGCCGAGATGGGCGGATCACGAGGTCAGGAGATTGAGACCATCCTGACTAACATGGTGAAACCCCGTCTCTACCAAAAAATACAAAAAACTAGCCGGGCGCAGTGGCGGGCACCTGTAGTGCCAGCTACTCAGGAGGCTGAGGCAGCAGAATGGCGTAAACCCGGGAGGCGGAGCTTGCAGTAAGCTGAGCTCCGGCCACTGCACTACAGCCTGGGCAACAGAGCGAGACTCCGTCTCAAAAAAAAAAAAAAAAAAAGAAAGAAACACAATTCATTCAACTCATTTGTACTAAATACCTTTTTTATGCTTCTATGCCACAGTTAATTATTCACATCATATGCATGTAGTTATTAAGTGCCATTTAACTATGACTTTAAAATAGTAAGAATTGAAATCAAGCCACTGCATCAATTTGGGATGAAATTATGATCTATTAAGAATGGTGAAATCAACAGTAAAACAAAATAAGTAAAATACAGACCTACACAGAAAATCAAGTAAACCTAAGACTGTTATATAATTTGTCACCCTATCCCATTCTTCAGTCTTTTCTAACTTTAATTTACCTGCATCATCCGTTATACAAGCCACCCAGAAACCTGGAGGACATTTATTTCTTCCATCTGGTTCCACTAGTATTTTTGTCAACTAATAACCTTTTCTTAACTCATCCTCCTTACCTGTTCTCCCCTGCTTTATAAAATATAAACTGAACTCTGACACCACCCTATATTAAAATTGTTCAAGCATATAAGAGAGGAAAGGAAGGAACAGAAAAAATACTTGAAGAAATAATGGTCAAAAACTTCCCAAATTTGATGAAAAACACTGGTCAACACATCTAGGAAGCTCAAACTTCAACTAGGAAAAACATAAAGAGATCTACACCCAAACATATCATAATCAAACTGTCAAAAGTGAGAGAAACAGAAAATCTTTAAAGCAGCAAGGGAAAAATGACTCATTAGAAACCAAGGAAGTCAGAAGTCAGTGGGATGACATATTCAAAGTACCAACAGGCGAAAAAAACCTATCAACCAAGAATTCTGTATCCAGCAAAACTATCCTTCAAAATAAAGGTGAAATAAAGATATTCCCAGAAAACCAAAGACTGAGGAAATCTGCTGCCAGCTGACTTGCCCAAAAGAAATATTAAAGAACTCCATCAGGCTAAAAGAACATGGTACCACTGAAATCCACATGAAGAAATTAATTATACTCATAAAGATATACATAAAAGTTAATATAAGTATTTTTTCTCTTTTCTTCTCTCAACTAATTTAAAAGACAGTTACATAAAGCAATAATTATAAACCAGTGTTTGGCTTATAGTAATACATAAGGATGTGGCCAGGGACAGTGGCTCATACCTGTAATCCCAGCATTTTCGGAGGCCAAAGCAGGCAGACTGCTTGAGCTCAGGAGTATGAGACCAAAAAGTACAAACATTTAGCCAGGTGCGGTGGCATGCACCTTTAGTCCCAGCTACTCGGGAGGCTAAGGCAGGAGAATCGATTGAGCTTGGGAGGCAGAGGTTGCAGTGAGCCCAGGTCACACACCTTTGCACTCCAGCCTGGGCAACAGAAAACCCTGTCTCAAAAAAAAAAAAAAAAAGATGTAATCCTACTGAGCAGCTAGGACTAGGACTACAGGTGTGTGCCACCACACTCTGCTAATTCTTTTTTCTTTCTGGTAAAGAGATGGGGTCTTGCTATGTTGCCCAGACTGGTCTGAAACTCCTGGCCTCAAGTGATCCTTCCTCCTTGGCCTCCCAAAGTACTGGGATTACAGGCATTAGTCACTGAGTCCAGCCTAAGAAAATAACTTAAAAAAAAAAAACCACAAAGAAATTGAAATGGTTCAATAGAAAATATTATTTAACACGAAAGAAGGCAGTAAAAAAGAAACAAAATAACAAAAAGGGTTTGACTCACACCTGTAATCCCAGCACCTTGAGAGACCAAGGCAGGAGGATCACTTGAGCTCAAGAGTTCAAGACCAGCCTAGGCAACATAGCGAGACCTCGTCTCCACTAAAAATTAAAAAAATTAGCCAAAGTGTAGTGGCATACACCTGTAGTCCCAAGCTACTTGGTAGGCTGACAGGGAGGACAGCTTGGGGCCCAGGAGTTTGAGGCTGCAGTGAGCCATGATCATGCCACTGGACTTCAGACTCTGACAGAGCAAGACCCTGTCCTCCCCTCCCCACCAAAATAAATGAGACATATAGAAAACGAACAGCAAAATGGCAGGCATAATTCTAACCATAATAATAATTACATTAAATGCATGTATATTAAAATATTCTAATCAAAAGGCAAAGATTGTCAGACTGAATTTTAAAAGATCCAACCATACGCTGTCCACAAGAGAAACATTTTAGATTCAAGATGGATAGGTTCAAAGTCTAATGATGAAAAAAGATAGCCAGGCGCCGTGGCTCACGCCTTTAATTGCAGCACTTTGGGAGGCTGAGGCGGGCACATCACCTGAGGTCAGGAGTTTCAGACCAGCCTGACCAACATGGTGAAACCCCATTTCTACTAAAAATACAAAAATTAGCCAAATGTGGTGGTGGGCACCTGTAATTCCAGCTACCTGAGAGGCCAAGGGAGGAGAACCGGTTGAACCCAGGAGGCGGAGGTTGCACTGAGCCAAGATTGTGCCACTGCATTCCAGTCTGGGTGACAGAGACTTCGTCTCCAAAAAAAAAAAAAAGATACACCAAGCAAACAATATCCAAGCTAGAGTGGCCATATTAATATCAGGCAAAATAGAGTTTAAAGCCAGATGCAGTGGCTCATGCCTATAATTCCAACACTCTGAGAGACCGAGTCAGGTAGATCGCTTGAGCCCTGGAGTTTGAGACCAGCCTGGGCAATATGGCAAAACTCTGTCTCTTTTTTTTTTTTTTTTTAAAGAGTTCAAGACAAAAAAGGGGCACATTTTATAATGATTAAAAAAGTTTATTCATCAGGAAGATATTACAATTATAAACAAATGCACAACTAACAACAGAGCCCCAAAATACATGAAGAAAATACTGACAGAATTAAAGGGAGAAATAGACAACAGAAATAGTTTGAAATTTCAATACTGCACTCTCAGTAATGGATAGAACAATTAGACAGAAAATTGGCAAAGATATAGAAGGCCTGAATAGCACTATCAATCAACTTGGCCCAACTGATATTTATAGAACATTTTACCCAATAACAGCAAAATACATGTTCTTTATGAGTGTGCAAGGAACATTCATCCAGGAAAGGCTTAATGATAGGCCAGGGATCAATAAACTATGATGGCCCATGGGCCAATCTTGCCTGTGGCCTGTTTTTGTATGGTATGTGAACTAAGAATGGTTTCTAAACAACAACAACAAAAACCAAGAGTATGCAACAGAGACTGTGTAGCTTGCAAAGCATAAAATACAACCTATCCTTAAAAAAAAAAAAAAAAAGTTTGCAGACCCCTAAGCTTGAACAGAAAACAAAACTCAATATATGAAAAAGGGCTGGGCATGATGGCTCACACCTGTGATCTTAGCACTTTGGAAGGCCAAGACGGGGGCATTGCTTGAGCCCAGGAGTTCCAGACCAGCCTGAGCAACATGGCAAAACCCCATTTCTACAAAAATAGTAAAAATTAGCTGGGTGTGGTGGCGTGCACCTGTAGGCCCAATGACTTGGGAGGCTGAGGCAGAAGGATCACTTGAGGCCAGAAGGTTGAGGTTGCAGTGAGCCACGATTATGGCACTGCACTCCAGTGTGGGTGACAGAGCAACATTCTGTCTCAAAAGATAGGTAGGTAGATAAATAGACAAATAGAATAAATGAAAAAGGTTCACTGGAAGGTCATGCAAAAATTAAATATAAAATCACGTAAATAAATGAAAAAGGACCGAAATCATTCTCTCTCTATATATATGTATTTTTTTCTTTTTTTTTTTTTTTTAGACAGAGTCTCGCTCTGTCGCCCAGGCTGGAGAGCAGTGGCGTGATCTTGGTTCACTGTAAGCTCCGCCTCTCGGGTTCACACCATTCTCCTGCCTCAGCCTCCTGAGTCGCGGGAATACAGGCACTTGCCACCGCACCTGGCTAATTTTTTGTATTTTTAGTAGAGATGGGGTTTCACCGTGTTAGGCAGGATGGTCTCAATCTCCTGACCTCATGATTTGCCTGCCTCAGCCTCCCAAAGTGCTGGGATTACAGGCATGAGCCAACGTGCCCGGCCTTTTTTTTTTTTTTTCAGACAGAGTTTCGCTCTTGTTGCCCAGGCTGGAGTGCAATGGTGCCATCTCGGCTCACTGCAACCTCCGCCTCCCACGTTCAAGCGATTCTCCTGCCTCAGCCTCTCAAGTAGCTTGGATTACAGGCACGTGCCACCACGCCCAGCTAATTTTGTATTTTTGGTAGTGACGGGGTTTCTCCTTGTTGATCAGGCTGGTCTCAAACTCCTGACCTCAGATGATCTGCTGGCCTCCACCTCCCAAAATGTTGGGATTACAGGCATGAGCCACCGCGCCCGGCCCTAAAATATGTTAACAACAGTGGAATTAAATTCAAACTTTACAAAAGGAAACATGGAAATCCACATTATTTAGAAATTGAACAACAGGCTTTAAATAATCCTTGGATCAAAAAAGAAATCACAAGGAAAATTAAAACATATTTTGAACTGAATGAAAATGAAAGCACAATTTCTAAAACCTTATGTGATGCAGCTACATCAATGCTTATATTTATACATAAATGTATATTATGTGTAAATATTTAGGTATTTAAATGTCTATATTAGAGGCCGGATGCGGTGGCTCACGCCTGTAATCCCAGCACTTTGGGAGGCTGAGGCAGGCGGATCATGGAGTCAGGAGATCAAGACCACGGCGAAACCCTGTCTCTACTAAAAATGCAAAAAATTAGCCAGGTGCGGTGGCAGGCGCCTGTAGTCCCAGCTACTCAGGAGGCTGAGGCAGGAGAATGGTGTGAACCTGGGAGGCGGACCTTGCAGTGAACCGAGATCGCGCCACTATACTCCAGCCTGGGTGACAGAGCGAGACTCCGTCTCAAAAACAAAATGTCTATATTAGAAAAGAAAGGCCAAGCATGGTGGCTCACAACTGTAATCTCAGCACTTTGGGAGGCCAAAGTGAGCCAATCATTTGAGGCCAAGAGTTCAAGACAAGCCTGGCCAACAAAGTGAAGCCCTGTCTCTACCAAAAATGAGCTGGGTGCAGTGGCGCATGCCTATAGTCCCAGCTGCCCAGGAGGCTGAGGCCTGAGAATCGCTTAAGCCTAGGAGGTGGAGGAGGTTCCACCACTTCACTCCAGCCCGGGTGACAGAGCGAGACTCTGTCTAAAAAAAGAAAAGAAAAGAAGACATCAAATCAATATAACCTAAGATTCTATCTTAACTAGAAAAGGAAGGACAAATTAAACCCAAAGTAATAAGAAGCAATAATAATAAAAGAGTAGAAATCAATGAAAAAGAAAACAAAAATAGACAAGTTCACATAAACACAAAGTTGGTTCTTTGAAATGATCGACGAATTGACAAACCTTTAGTTAGAATGACTGAAAAAAAAGAGAAAACAACATTTATCAAAATCAGGCATGAAAGAAGGGATATTCCTACCAACTTTACAGAAATTAGAAGAATTGTAAGGGAATATGCCATGCACTTTATGCCAACAAATAAGACAACTTAGATGAAACAGACAGCTTCTAGAAAGACACAAATTACCAAAATGACTCAAAAAGTAAACGACTATGTGAACTGACTATAACGAAGACATTTAATTACCAACTAAAAATCTTCCCACAAAGACAATCTAAAACCAGATGGCTTTACTGGTAAATTCCACGAAACACCTGAAGAAGAAATAATGATGATCCTTCACAAACTATTCTAGAAAATACAGGAAACAGACCAGGTACGGGGGCTCATGCCTGTAATCCCAGCACTTTGGGAGGCCGAGGCAAGTGGATCACCTGAGGTCAGGAGTTCGAGACCAGCCTGGCCAACATGGTGAAACCCCATCTCTACTAAAATACAAAATTAACCAGGCATGGTGGTGCAGGCCTGTAGTCCCAGCTACTCGGGAGGCTGAGGCAGGAGAATCAGTTGACCCTGGGAGGCAGAGGTTGCAGTGAGCCAAGATGGCGCCACTGCACTGGCAACAGAGTGAGACTCCATCTCCATTAAAAGGGAAGGGGAGGGGAGGGGATAGAGGAAACCCTTCCCTTCCCCGCTTCCCCCTTCCCTTCCTTTCCCTTCCCTACTCATTCTATGAGGTCAGAGTTACCCTGACACTAAGGATCTAAGACAAAAACTACAAATCAATATCCCTCATGAATGTAGATACAAATGTCCTCAACAAATATTAGCAAACCAAATCTGTCAATATATAAAATGAATTACATACCAGAACTAAATGGGACTTATACCAGAAATGCAACGTTGGTTTAACATCCAAAAAAATCAATGTAACATACCATGTTAACAAAATAAATGAGAAAAATTCAATACATGCAGAACAAAGCATTTGACAAAACCCAACATCAATTCATGATAAAAATGCTCAACAATCTAGAAATAGAAGGGAACTGCCTCAATTTCATAATTAACACATATGAAAGCTACAGCTAACATCATCGACAATGGTGAAAGACCAAATGCTTTCCCTCTAAAACTGGGAGCAAGGCATAGCTGTCTGCATTCACCATTTCCAGTCACCATTATATTGGAGTTCTCAGCTAAGCAATCGGGTAAGAAAAATAAAGAAAATGCATCTGACTGCAAAGGACGAAGTAAAAATGTCTTTACAGACAACGTGATCCTGTATGTGGAAAATTCTAACCAAAAAACCACTACAACTAATAAACAAGTTCAGCAAGGCTGCAGGATAGAACATCAATATATAAAACCCAATTGTATTTCTACATACTAAAACAATCAATGATCCAAAAATGAAATTAAGAAAATAATCCCATTCCCAACAGCATCAAAAATAAAACATTTACAAATAAAGTTAACAAAAGTAGTGCAAAATTTGTATACTGAAAACATTGTTGAGAAAAGTTTTAAAAGATCTAACTAAATGGAGATATTTCCTTTCTTTTTTTTTGAGATAGGGTCTCACTCACCCAGGCTGCAGTGCAGTGTACAATCTTGGCTCACTGCAGCCTCGACCTTCTGGGCTCAAGTGATCCTCCCACCTCAGCCTCGTGAGTAGCTGGGTCCACAGGTGCTTGCCAACATGCCTGGCTAATTTTTCTATTTTTGTAGAGATGGGGTTTCGCCACATTGCCTAGGCTGGTCTCGAACTCCTGGCCTCAAGAGATCCACCTCAAAGTGCTGGGATTACAGGTGCAAGCCACCACGCCTGGCCCAAGACATTTCATATTAATGGATTAGAGCAGTGGTCCCCAACCTTTTTGGTACCAGAAGTGCCAAAAATCTCTAGCACCAGGGATTTTGTGGAAGGCATTTTTTCCCTGGGGGTGAGGGGAACAGACAAGGGATGGTTTCTAGATGAAACTGTTCTACCTCAGATCAGTCATCAGGCATTAGTTAGATTTGACCTATATCCTTCACATGTGCAGTTCACAATAGGGTCTGTGCTCCTATGAGAATCTAATGCCGCCACTGATCTGACAGGAGGTAAAGCTCAGGCAGTAATGCTTGTTCACCCATCATTTACCTCCAGCTGTGCGGCCCAGTCCTAATAGGCTCTGGACCAGTACCAGTCCGTAGCCTGGGGTTTTGAGACCCCGGATTAGAGGATTCTGAATTGTTAAGATGAGAATTTTCTTCAAATTAATAACAGATTCAATGTAATCCCTCAATCCCTATCAAAACTCAAGAGATTTTTTTTTTTTTTTGCAGAAATTGGCGAGCTTATGCTAAAATTTTTATGGAAATACAAGGGACGTTGTATAAACAAAATAATTTTGAAAAAGAACAAAGTTGGAGGACTTTCACTTCTGATTTCAAGACTCATATATGGTTGAGGTACTGCTTTGCCAGAGCCTTTGTGCCTAAAGGAAGGAGAAAGGGAGGCCACAAAGGCTAAGCAAGGCAGTACATATTCCCCAAGCAGATCAATGTACAGCTCCAAGTTGAAAAGCGAAAGGCCAGAGAAGACACAAGAAGAGAGTGGAGAATGGAAGCTGCAAGTAACCCCAAAAAGAAGAAATCTCTAGCATCAGGCAAGAGATTGCCTGAGAATGAAGATGACTGATTGCCAACAAAAGTACAAAGGCATAGAACAGCTCATTGACATGAAGAACCCCAATTGGGTACCACAGATAACCAGAAAGGTCACACAACTGAATCTAGGCAGGCCAAAGGAGATTTCAAGAAAAGAAGACATTAAGAGAAAGCAAAAGAGCATTACATGAAATTGCATTTAGCTTGGAAGACAGAGCAGGTGATTATC
This sequence comes from Rhinopithecus bieti, assembly GCF_001698545.2. Lineage (NCBI taxonomy): Eukaryota > Metazoa > Chordata > Mammalia > Primates > Cercopithecidae > Rhinopithecus > Rhinopithecus bieti. The sequence goes on from NW_016824497.1 coordinate 640,096, forward strand.
TGGAAATAGCAGGAGAAAGCCAAGAGAAAGAAAGAGAGGAAAGCAAAAGATGATTCATCTTTGTCAGGAAAGTGAATGCAGTCACTCTCCCTGAAGAAGTAAGCATGGACTAGATAGGAGGAGATACCAGGAACTGGGCCTCTGCTGTGCCTTGCCCACTCTGTGCTGTCACCACTGCAGCAGCCCTTCACAGCTAGGAGACCCCACAGCCTGCTGCCTGTGGGGGTTGGGGAAGGGCACCTGCTATAACTTTGTGTGTGCCAGGCAAAGTGCAGTTGCTTACACCTGTAATTCCTTGCTTTGGGAGGCTGAGGCAGGACAGCTGGAGCCCTGGAGTTCAAGACCAGCCTGGGCTACATAGTGAGACCCCATCTCTATAGAAAATGCTTTAAAAATTGGCCAGGTATGGTGGCACGTGCCTGTAGTTCCAGTTACTTGGGAGGCTGAGGCAGGAGCTTTGCTTAAGCCCAGGAGTTCAAGGTACAGTGAACTATCACTCCACTGCACTCCAGCCTGGGTGACAGAGCAACACACTGTCTCAAACACTACCCCTACCTCCCCCAAAAAACAAAAGAAAAACCCCAAAAGATGCAGACAGCATTCCATATGTAACCATTTGGATGTTTTCTCAAAACTGTTTTAGAGTTCAGGATCCTGGTGGGGGTCCTGGGAGGAGTGCCTTAAAAGGCAAGATTTTGTCAGGTGGATTACACAGTAGGGGGTGGTTGTGCCAGGGGTCGAGCACTGATGAATTTGCAACATGCAGCCCCAGTGTGTGCTGCTTGGGTGCTCACTCAGAAAGGGGCTGCCCTTTGGGACCCTGTACTCCTGTGTCCTTGAGGGTTATGGCCCAAGCCCAGCCAGTCCGCTCTGAAGCCTCCATCTCTACCCTTCCTTGTCCCATTCCCACCTGCCTGGCCAGGGGTAGGACCCATTTTTAACCCTACGCCATCGAGCATTTCAAGAAACTTCTGTTTACCTTGCAGTACACAGGCAAAACATCTTCCACAGATTCAACTCATATATTTGGCAGGTTAAACTTGACATTATCGTTTAAAAATTATATATATATAAAGCTATATCAACCTAATCACGACAGTTTGGTAGTGGCATAAGGGTAGAAGTATAGATCATTAGAGAGTCTGGGAATAAACCTTCACATTTATGGTCAACTGATTCAAGAAAAGTACCAAGGCAATTCAATGAGGAAAGACACTCTGTTCAAATGGTGCCAAGACAGCTGGATATCCACATGTAAGAAGATGAACTGAGATATTTACCTCACATCATACACAACAATTTATTCAAAATGGACCAAGGACCTCAATGGAGGTTGGGTGTAGGGATGGAAACTGACTACAAACGGATATGAGGGATCTTTCCAGTGATGGAAATGTTCTAAAACAGGCAGATTTACTAAAAACCACTGAACTGTACACTTAAAATGGGTGAATTTTACGGTCTGGAAATTATACCTCAATAAAGTTGTTTTAATTAAAAACTCTACTAAAGACAAACGCTTAAGCAAGTATCTCTTGTAAAACATTTGTTTGTTTGTTGAGATGGAGTCTTGCTCTGTTGCCCAGGAGTGGAGTGGGCAGTGAGATGGAGTCTTGCTCTGTTGCCCAGGAGTGGAGTGCCCAGGACTGGAGTGCAGTGGCACAATCTCAGTTCACTGCAAGCTCCACCTCCCGGGTTCATGCCATTCTCCTGCCTCAGCCTCCTGAGTAGCTGGGACTACAGGCACCCGCCATCACGCCCGGCTAATTTTTTTATTTTTAGTAGAGATGGGGTTTCACCGTGTTAGCCAAGATGGTCTCGATCTCCTGACCTTGTGATCTGCCTGATTCAGCCTCCCAAAGTGCTGGGATTACAGATGTGAGCCTCCGTGCCCGGCCACATTTTTAAAATTATAACAGATGAGGTACAAGCTTATCCAATGTCAGTTTTTCCAAGTCTACTTCTTTCTAAATTGGTTTAGAAAAACAACTGCATCGCGGCCAGGGGTAGTGGCTCATGCCTATAATCCCAGCACTCTGGGAGGCCGAGGCCGGCGGGTCACGAGGTCAGGAGTTCAAGTCCAGCCTGGCCAATATGGTGAAACCCCATCTCTACTAAAAATACAAAAATTAGCCGGGCATGATGGCGGGCGCCTGTAGTCCCAGCCACTCGGGAGGCTGAGGCAGGAGAATGGCTTGAACCCGGGAGGCAAAGGTTGCAGTGAACCGAGATCGTGCCACTGCACTCCAGCCTGGGGGACAGAGGGAGACTCCGTCTCAAAAAAAAAAAGAAAAAAAGAAAAATAACTGCATTGCTAATATTGATTTAAAGTAACATTTAGTGTATGTGTGTATGGCTATGTGTGTGTGTGTGTGTGTGTGTGTGTGTGTGTGTGTGTGTTGAGACAGTCTCACTCTGTCACCAGGGTGGGATGCAGTGGTGGGATCTCGGCTCACAGGTGCAAGTGATTCTCCTGCCTCAGCCTCCTGAGTAGCTAGGACTACAAGCTCATGCCACCACGCCCAGCTAATTTTTCGTATTTTTAGTAGAGACGGGGTTTCACCATGCTAGCCAGTATGGTCTCAATGTCTTGACCTCGTGATCCGCCTGCCTCAGCCTCCCAAAGTAAGTATTTTTTAAGACAGGGTCTCGCTCTGTCCCCCCAGCTAGAGTGCAATGGTGCAATCACAGCTCACTGCAGCCTTGACCTGCGGGGGTCTAACGATCCTCTCATCTCAGTCCCCCAGGTAGCTGGCTGGGACCATATAGGTGTGTGCCACCATATCCAGCTAATAAAAAACATTTTTTTATAGAGACGGGAATCTCCCTATGTTGCCCAGGCTGGTCTTGAACCCCTGAGCTCAAGCAACCCTCCAGCTCAGCCTCCCAAACTTCTGGGATTACAGTCATGAGCCACTGTACCCAGCTGAGTGAAATTTTAAGTAACTTCTATACCCTCAGAAAAGTTTAGGAAACAAGTATCATAGGAAAATGAGTTACAGTTGAGAAAACTAATCAGGCCACATTTTACCTGAAATTTTCACATAAGTCGAAAACCATGCAAAAAATTTCCAGTTTTAAATAAGCCGTTATAGACTGATAATACTTTGTTTGCAGTTTAATATAAGGAACCAAGTCACCACTCAATCTTTAAGCCCTTTGAAATGTCGGTCTGAAATGAACTTAAAATGATGACACCCAATAATTTGTGACATCCTTCAATTCCTTTGTTTCTATGCTACAAAGATAAGCAACATATTTAAAGATAAAATTTTCTTGAATTTAAATCTACAATGATATGCAGAATAAAAAACTGAGTTTTTTCCAAATTTAATACATCATCTAGCAATCGTTTTTTAAAAGCTTCTCCATATTAACGCACTATATTAGTGATAAAAAAATCATATTCTAAAGAAGGGAAATGAGATAACAGCACAATCACCTAAATATAAACAATTCACATAATATTCTAAAAAGCTATATGGCACACCCCAGAACAATAAAGGACATTTAAAGGACAAATATAATTAGCTTTTAATGTACTACTGATAGATAATAATACTGATATGTATTCCAGCCCAGAATCAATTTCTATTGCCAAATGCAACTCCTTTCAGAAGTCCAGAGGAAACAGATCATTGATTCTACTTATAAAGTTAAACAACTGAGATATATTCAAATGCTGTACATCTTAAGAGAATGACATCTTCAAAAGGCAGATGGTACATAAGGAATTGTCTGCCGGTATTTTACCTTAAAATTGAGTGCAAAAAAATGAAAATGGGTGGCAATTATACCACAAACACCCATCCATCGGAAGTAAGATATAACTTAGGCCATCTACAGGAAGTTTCAATTATTATTAGATCTGGCTATGTGTCAAGTAAGCAAAAGGCCATCTCAATATAAAGAATATTCTGGATTGCAAATGGAGGTCCAGAGCCTGCAAAAGAACCACAAAGCTAAAAAAAACACACACAATAATGGAGAAACAACTAAATTAACAGAAGAGTAGAAAAATCTGCAGTTTCTTTTGTTTTTTAAGGACTGGGTATGGAAATCTAGGAGAAATAAATATCTTAATGAGAACAGCTAATAAGGCATTTTAGTATTTTAAATGCTGAGAAATGTTAATGCTGAAAATAAACGCCAATACCCAGTTGTCAAATTCAGAAGTCCTTTAGCATGTTTAGTCTTTTCTTTTTAGAGACTTCAGTTTCTAATGAATAACACCAATGAATAAAGGCTACCATTATTGATGACTCTTCACTGAGATGTAAGAAATAAAATTCTTTATCTGCTAATTGGTGCTAAGTATCAAGGACTTTATTGGTTGGAGTAGACAGAAGAAAGTGGTTAAGAGGCTTCAGAGAAACAACCCCTGCTGGCACATTACCCACTAGAGTAGACAAAGACTACTTATGTGAACTCCACATTAAAATCACCAAAAATGTCCCTTCATGTAGCAGCAAGTCTAAGTTCTACAACAGAAGCTAAACAATTTTCTGCTCAACTAAAAGAAGTGACATAGTCTGTATTATGTTTCTACAATTTTATAAGTCATTGAGCTAGTGAAGTTGTTGCTTAAACAATTTATAACTTTTGTTATAAACGAAGTTTAGTAACTACTACTTTATCTCCTGAGTTTCCAACCCATTTAACAGTAGCAGGAAAGTCAGATGAAAAGATAATGCACCTCTGTAAATGTGGAACTCCCTTTTAAAAACAACATGCTTTCCCTCCAGTTTATTATTCTACAGATCAGTTCACTGTTCTGAAGCAACCTCAGTTTTATTTACCTTGGATTACTAGTCTATATAAAAAGGGATGAAACAATCTGCTTACCAGCTTATTTATGTGGTTGTCAGTCTCACATCCAGTTTTCTGGGGTTTTTTTTGTGTGTGTGTGGGGTGAGGGGGTGGGAGGTGGTATCTTTAAACAAAATTCCCAAATAGCATTTTTTAACATGTTAATATTTTAGTGCATGTTAAATATTATAGTTTGTAACAAAGATGTATCCCAATTCAAACTTGTAAGATTAATACATTTTAATACCAATTTGCATGTAACTATCTGGTAAAATATTTTCATGAAAAGAAAAGGTAATTTTCGGTTTCATCAGCAATTTTATGAACAAATGTGAGTTAGAAAATAACATAAATATTTCTTGGGCCACTTTGTTTTTTGGTGGTTCACACTTTAACATACTCTCATCTGAAACTCCATCTAATAATGCCTTCTCCTTTTAAAGAGTCAAGTCGAGTAAGTTGTCTTTCCTTCTCCTAAGCATTCTATTCATAATACTACTTCTATGGCTAATCCATACTGAAAGACATTTCCAAAACAAATAGGCCTACATTTCACCTTATCTACTACTGTTGTGAAGGCATGTATTTTAGGAATACAAAACACACTCTTTAGGAAATGTGTATTCTATTTAAGAAGTATTTACCTTGACTTTTTTTCTCGGTAAAGTTTAGAATATTCTGACCCTACATGTAAATTAAAGCGCAGGCTGCCTCTAAATAATGCAACTGTTTGCCAAATAAAGTGAACAAATAAGTTATACCATACTTTCAACACATTTATGCCTGACCAAGATTTCCCCATATATATTCGGCTCATTATCTTCAATTTGTTGTTCCATTAAGCACTTCACAGTTAGGGATGTAATCCAATTCCCACAAAGCCTTATGATTTAAAGCATAAACTTAAGCCATCTTTAGATGGCTTAAGCACCCTAGGAAAATGTTGCTGTTTAAAATAGTTATTTCTGACAAAAATACAATCAATCAGTAAGAAGACATTTTTTAGAAAGGCTCTTTCAGTAACAAATCAAATTTTACATACCTGTAATATCAAGAACTGTAGGAAATTCAGTGTAGTATCTATGAACTGTTTCAAGAAGCTGAGCACCATGGCCTTGACCTTGAAATGGAGTCAAAATCAGCATCTGACTACAGTAAAGAAATTATTTTAAAATTAAAATATCATAACATGACCAGTTTAAAACTTGCAAATCACTATAGTATTACAAACACTTTAAAGTTTGTGTGATCTTTTTTCAATCCACCTTTGAGATACCCAAAAATTATCAGGATACTCAAAATTAGTTTAATCTTCTACACCGTTTCAAAGGGAACAACGAAATAAGTCAGTACATAGTCCATGAATAATAGTGATTTTTTTTTTAAACAAATCAACACTATTATAACAAGTATTGGAAACTTCAGCAGTTCCTTCTTCTGAAATAAAAGACAAGGCACGTGTTATACTGCCAATTACCTTACACGTGGCCGGGTTTTGTCTGGGTACACATAGTAATTATAGACTGTCATGTAGCCTACGGTCGCAAAGAGCGTAGCTCCATCCTTATTATACTTCTCAAATCTGCAGATAAAACAGAAAGCCAAGCAGGTCAATTACAGTCGCGCTCCCATGCAGTGTCCATTTTCTTTTCCATTCTCTGACTGAATTTTCAGTGTCAGCAAGCTACTCTGTGAGGGCCCAATGGGTACACCTGCTATGTTCTGAATGTACAATTCACTTAATTGGTGTGCAGCAACTTGGATAAATCAGACCTCTTTACATCACTTCAGTGCACTTGCCTATTATAAAGATGAATAGGTGGCAAGTAAAAGAAAACACAGGCAAAGCTCATTTTACTGTTTAAGCCTACATTCAGGGCCCTAACGGACAACAGCATTTAATTCAGCTCTATTCTCAAGGTCTCCCAAAGCATAATGAAGGAAAACTCAAGCCTCATAAACAATAGTTTTCTTTCCTGGGAAAATATCATTATACTGTCCCAATAATTGGGCTGCCACAATTAAAATGCTGGCTTTGTGGAGGTAATAAGGTCTACTGTTGCTTTAGAACTGTACTTACACTAGAAAGTAGTGCCATCTTTCATCATCCACGTCAATAAAGCTAGCAGTTTCAATAAACCACATCAAAAAGGTCTGAAGCCTTTCATGATATTCTCGAAAGCCTCTACATGTCATGTCAGCCTAGGGAAAAAGCCAGGAAAAGTCAGGTGAAACTCATCACAAAGGTAAGTGAAAGTCTGCAGAACACAAAATTATCCTGTGGGAAAATGTTTAGAAATCTCAGATTAAGATGTGGACACAGACACAGACATACACACAAAATAGATCTTTGTTTATAATGCTGATTAAGACTTGTTTACTGCAGTTAGAATAAATCACTGACAACAAAACTACATACAGGTTTCAGGCAAAAAGAAGAACTTTACTCAATAAATATTTAGATATATCTTTACCTTATATATCTGAAAGGTAAAGTTTTCTCCTCCTGTTGGACTGAGAACTGAGTAGGTATGAAGTAAGGTTCCGAATGGCTTGAAATCAACTTCTTTTTCCAGTAAAGAAAGGAAATCATTTGTGTTTGTGCAAAATCCAGGTGGAATGATTTGTCTAATTTTGCCCTCAACATCATCTGCCTAAAAAATAAAGGATATAAAAAATTAATAACAAATTCAACTTTAAGTTGAATATGGTTAATTTCTTTAAAATTGACAAAACCAACACAAATTATAAAATTTTAGTTGAAAACTAAAGAAGTAAACACACAGTGAACTGGAAAAGGATGAGCTTCCTGAGCACAAACTATATCACACAAAACTGAGATGAGCATAACATAAAAGTAAATAAGGCAGGTAATCTGATACCAAGTACAATAATAAGGGCAATGCTATGGACGTTTCCGTTATGTAGAAAATGCTGACTATACCCCTTCATGAGAGTCTGAACTGGCCAAGGCAAAAGGCTGCTTATTATTTTATATGTGTCAAAGAAATCATATTATCCAAGACATGAAAAGATCACCAGAGGTAGTGAGATAAGGCTAGAGTCAGACCAAATGAATAGCAATCTCACAACTAGATGGGTCACATTTCCCTCATATGCCAAACTCAAACTAAGATGATAATTTAAAAATATACCTATTTAGGAAATAACATAAATTATATGAATGGATATATCATTCTTTCATCCTTAGAATGTGACACAATTCTTACAGACCTGGATTTGTGACAGTAAAAAAGAGATAAGACTGGACAACAAAACTAAACTCGGAGATTAAAATTACCCTTGTTAAACAACCTCTATCAATGTTATCAGCTGAGCAGACTTCATAATCCTTTTCAAAATCCCAAAAGACCACTTGATTGAATACATTTACTACTTCTCTTTAACCATGAATATTTGATGAAGTCTTACAATAAAGTATTGCTGCTTCTCACCAGGCAATAAAACTTAATGAATTGGTCTCAACTTAACAAAACCTTATCCCTCAATACAGTCCCTAAAAGCCTGACATTACATTCAACAAAATGAGCTTGTATTCTATTCAAACTTTTTTCTGAACAATGAGGCCAGGTTTTTACTTAATGGAGTTTGCCGTGAGTTCAGCTGTAATGTTTGTATTGTATCTATTTCCACAAGGACTGACACAAGAACACTTTGTGTTAACTTACTAAGCAGCTCTTTCATACCGTTTACATGCATGATGGGTATTAGTTCTAAACCAAGACCCTTGCTACTTAGCATTCAAAACAGGGAAATTAAGATGCTTAGGACAAAATACACTACAAAAGGCTAATACAACATGCTACTAATTCCTGTCCTTTCAACCATCTTTTAACTAAGTAGAGGCAATGCACCTGCAGATGAATAGCACTTTATTATGATTCAGTTACATTTTAGGATAGAGAACCAGGGATGACGTTTATCACAAACAAGTTTTATTTTCAATGCTCTGGTACCACCAACATTTATATATAATTTGCTTATAGCTGTAAAAAAGACCTATTATTGAAAATATAGCTCTTCAGCATTTTGCCCAACAGTTTATTTCTAACATGTACATCAGTCCTTGCAACTCATTCACACTCTAGATCAAATAAACTGCATTTCATAGGACCGTTTTTGTTTATTTTTGAAGTACTATTTGATAAATATTTTTCCTTGTAATTGCTAATGTGAAGAGGCCATCTTAAGCATATTTTATAGAATCAGTACAATTTCAACAACTATCAAGGAAACTGTCATAATGAGGGATAGCTGTAATAGGTGTGCTGTGTAGCAATTAAAATCCAAAGTAGTGATGAGTAAAACAGTATAATATAATGTTAGTTAAGGTTTTAAAAGTCAAGAAAACTACTTTTAAAAGAGATTTATAATCTATCAGTTTAAAAATCACTTTAAGACTTTCATAGCATGTATAATTTTAACTTTTAAAAACTTTCCTTATGTCCTGTCTTCTCAAGAAGGCATTACAAATCATTTTACATATCTTGCATCAAATCTACTTCAAAGATTTCTCAGAAACTCTAAGTTTCAAGTAGCACTTTTGGTGGTGGGCAGAGCAACCCGAAGGTTTGAGCCCAACAAAACAAAGACTTCACAAGGATGCTTATTTACTTGTAATAAAAATATCTTCAAATAAAATATTTTGCCTTTGCCGTTTAAGTTTACACCTAAGAATTTTAGTAGGGGAAAAGGGCCAATTTTAAGGCAATGAATGCTTTGATATTATTCTATATAACTTATATTTTATAATCGTTATGCTATAGATAACATGTATCTGGGTATACTTCACATAAAATCTACAACTTATAAACCAAACAGTTCTTTCACACTAGAATTTTAGAACTTTCGCTTCACTAAAGGGAAAATGGTCTTGCATTCTCTGGATTCCATTTTAAGAAAAAAAAATCCTGACTACCATCTTAGAGATCTGTACTCTTTTCTCAAATACATAATTTAGTTCAATTTAAAATATTCGTTTTTCAGAATGGATTACTGATCAGATAATAAAATCAGCACAAGAGCAAAACCTCATGTAATCATTGTTAACTGAATAGTTAAAATCAAAAGAAACTTTTAATTACAGTGTGGCTAAAAGTTTAGAATCTATTTCTGAAGATCACTGAAAAATTCCCTGTCTTCCAGAACATTATTCTAAAACTTCAACTAAAATTACATAGAAATATAGAAAGGGTAAGAAATTCAGCTGACTAGACAGACCATGGAACTAGAATTTCAAAAAATTTTTAAAAAAGAAACCAGGCTGGGCATGGTGGCTCACGCCTATAATCCCAGCACTTTGGGAGGCCAAAGCAGGTGCATCACCTGAAGTCAGGAGTTTGAGACCAGCCTGGCCAACATGGTGAAACCCTGTCTCTAATGAAAATACAAAAGTAGCTGGGCATGGTAGCGTGTGCCTGTAATCCCAGCTACTCCGGACTCCGGAGGCTGAGGCAGGATAATCGCTTGAACCTGGGAGGCGGAGGTTGCAGAGAGCCAGGATTGCGCCACTGCACTCCAGCCTGGGTGACAGGACAAGACTCCATCTCGAAAAAAGAAACCAGAACACAACCAGATATGTTTAATTAACAAAGACATCTCTTACAAATGGTTTCCTAATACTTGGCAATTTCTTTTCAAAAAGGAAAGTGCAAAAGTATTCTAGTTAGATATTCTGGTAGGTGGGTCATGATGAAATATTTTTAGATCATATACTCTTTAACTATGGTCATTTCAAGTTCCAATGTTCTGTACTTTATTACACATGAACATGTTCATATGGAGCAATTTTTGCATTTCCTCATTACTGAATAAAGCGATATGCCTGATAATTAGTAATCTATTTTTTAAAATAAATGTTCATATTTGTATTTATACACATTTGAAAACCCAATAACCTTTCTAATGTCTTATCTTAAGCAACACCATTTGTGTAAATTTGTCTAGTAATTTTTGAGATTGCAATTAAAGACATGTTAAGTAGGTGGTAACATGCTGTTCTTTACTTGGCTAAAGTGGTACGTAGACTTAACTATATTCTAAGACTACCTAAAATATGCTATAAAAACAAGCAAAAGAGATTCTACATCTACTTAATTTTCTCAATCTCACGTTCTCTGATAATATTTAAGCTTTAACTACAGAATGTATTGTTGAGAAATTAAAAGTGTGAACTTTTCATTAATGGAAAACAAAGGTCATATTATATTTATTTACACTGCATTAGTATTTTGCTACTTGAACTAAACAAGATAAACTTGTCAATATATACTTTTAAAGCTCTTTATGATATTTCATAAAAAGTACTACTTATCAAGAACACTGTCACAATTTGAAATTTTACTAGTCTACCAAAGATATTTTCATTTCCTCAAGATGAAATTTCTGGAAATATGTAGGATTTTCCTAGAAAGAGGTTAAACACTCCATAAAATTTTTTAAATCTGCTCTCATCTACTCTCAAATTCAATCCAATTAGTGGGACACCAGGATAAAATAACTGAAATTCACAGTTAATACAAACTTTATCCACCTATTTCAACTTCCTATATCAAACCTTTCCCAGAAATGCTAGCAATTAGCAAGACAACAATCTTAGTTACGCACCACTTCACTAAAAGGCAATGAAATTACCCCCAAGAGAAGGCAGGAGGTTTTTGTTTTTAAGACAAGAGTCTTGCTCTGTCACCTAGGCTGGAATGCAGTAGTGTAACCATAGCTTACTGCAGCCTTGACCTCCTGGGCTCAAGAGATCCTTCTGCCTCAGCCTTCCAAGTAGCTGGTACTACAGGAGCATGCCATCATGCCCAGCTTTTTTTTTTTTTTTTTTTTTTTTTTTTTTTGAGATGGAGTCTTGCTCTGTTGCCCAAGCTGGAGTACAGTGGCGTGATCTCGGCTGACTGCAACCTCCACCTCCCGAGTTCAAGTGATTCTCCTTCCTCAGCCTCCCGAGTAGCTAGGACCACAAGCATGCACCACAACACCTGGCTAATTTATGCATTTTTAGCAGAGACGGGGTTTCACCATGCCAAACTCCTGACCTCAAGTGATCCGCCAACCTTGGCCTCCCAAAGCACTGGGATTACAAGCTTGAGCCACCATGCTCAGCCATTTTTTTTTTTTTAAGAGGCAGGGTCTTATTATGTAACCAAGGCTGGTCTCAAATTTCTGGCCTCAAATGATCCTCCTGAGTCAGCCTACAGAGCAGCTGGCATTACAAGCACAGAACAGGAGGTGTTAATAAAAGCAAAGGTCAAGGACAACCAGATGAAAAAATCATCAGTGTCTGAATAATCAAGTTTATTGTATTGTAAAATTCAGAATTGTTTCCTTTAAAGATGATGGCTAGTAGAGATTTTATAGGCATCTTAATTGTGACTAAAGAATTTTAGGTGCAACTAGAGCATTCAGCTTGGAAAAGAAAAAGAATGGATGATTAAAAATTAATGTAATGACATAATCCTAATAAATAACTTCTAAACAGATGTTATGGCTGCTGACCACCTATGTAGTATGATCTGCAAAGCCCTAATATATAGACTCAAACCTAACATCCAAAATAAAATTTTTGATATTTTCCACTTAAACCTATTTCTTCTATCATCTTCTCGGTTAACAGTACCATAATTGAACCCCCGTTGCTTGGGCAATGGGGTTTTCCTTGTTTCTTTTCCTCATCTGTCACATCTAATTCAACAGCAAACCTCCAAAATGTTCCTTACTCTGACAACTAAGTCCAGTGTCACCTCTAACACTGCAATATTCCAGTCTCTCATCTTTCACTTTTGCCCCATACAGTGTGTTCTCTGCACGGCAGCCAGAATCATATTTTAAAAATATAAATCACATCGTTTATGACCTCCACCTACTTAAGAATGCCTCTGAAGAATGCCAACTACTCTTATTTCTTGCAAACACCTATCACACAACAGAAGATCCTACAGATCTAGCTTTGCATCCCCTTCAACCATCTCCTACCCCTCTCTCCATCACCATGATTTAACCCTGTTAATCTTTCTGCACTACAAAAATGCTGTATTTTTTAGAGCCTTTGTACCTGCTAGTCCCGTTGCTTAGTAAGTTTTACCCTCAGCTTATAACATGGCTGGTTCCTCCTTCATTATTCAGAAATGAGCAAAATGTATCTTCATAATACTACCTGAATTTGTGTATTTACTATTTTGTTTACTGACTGTTCCTCTTGGCTAGAACGTAAGCTCCATGACTTTGTCTGCCACTGTATCGCTGGCATCAAGAACAGAAGGCACTATGGAATGAACACTCACTGCAAACTGAGATAGAAGACGCAAGCCCATGACCCACGTATCCCCTACCCAATCATTTTTAGTAAGGGGAAAAAAGTCTTTGTTTGGATACTCAATATAAGTGATCTTTGACCACAAAGCAAATAAGTAATTCTACAAAAAGACATTATAAAATATTGATTCCTTACTCCTAACACAGTATTTCTAAATGGAAAAACCTAATTTTCAAGAATGGAACAATTAGATGTCAATGCAAATACACAGCTATTTTCACTGCATGAAGTATTTAAAAGATTTATCTATAACTAAGTCAATAGTTCCTTTGGAAGAAATCAATTCAGTGCTATCAGCTGCAACTGTAAAACCAAAACCCTCCAACAGTGGATTAACACACAAGGAAAAATATCACCTGCATTTTTAATAAGAATATCTAGCTGGGCTTGGGTCTGGAGAATTTAGCAATCTATATATTTGATTATGATAAAACACTATTTTAATAAATGTGTTAAATGCTAGTTAATCTAAGATTAAATCTTTTCAAACATCAAACCACTACAGTATTACTCAGAATCACTTCTGTATCTGCACAATTTCAAAAGTTATCGTGGGACACAAACTACATTAAAACCAATTTTTTTTTTTTTTTTTGAGACGGAGTCTCGCTCTGTCGCGCAGGCTGGAGTGCAGTGGCCGGATCTCAGCTCACTGCAAGCTCCGCCTCCCGGGTTTACGCCATTCTCCTGCCCCAGCCTCCCGAGTAGCTGGGACTACAGGCGCACGCCACCTCACCCAGCTAGTTTTTTGTATTTTTTAGTAGAGACGGGGTTTCACCGGGTTAGCCAGGATGGTCTCGATCTCCTGACCTCGTGATCCGCCCGACTCGGCCTCCCAAAGTGCTGGGATTACAGGCTTGAGCCACCGCGCCCGGCTAAAACAAATATTAAAGGTAGTGACATATTATTTATCTGGCAAGCTCAGTCATCTCAAACATGGCTGGGAAGTGGGGAAACACACACACACACACACAAAACAAGTAGTACTCAAAATACTTCTAGTACTAAAGTTGAATGAATATGAAACTACTTCAGATCTTTTTCATGCTATGCACAATTCCTATTACATGAAACTATTTCAGATCTTTTTCATGCTATGCATAATTTGTGTTATACATGGGGCATAGGGTTGGCAAAAGAGGTAAAGTCAGAAGTTAAAGTCCTGAAAAAGTTGGTTGCATTGTTAATATTTTAGGAACTGCTACTTCTGCAGAAGAAAGTTATGACATATAGTATGAAGTAATCAGATTCCATCCAGCTTACCAACATGGTACTTTTAACCATAAGGGGTCTGCTAGTGTGAAGCCCCTTACAATGATAGCAGTAAACTGGCAGTGCATGGCATAAAACACAGGAGAAGGCTGGGTATGGTGGCTTAAGCCTGCAATCCCAAGCATTTTGTAAGGCCAAGGTGGGAAGATTGCTTGAGGCCAGGAGTTTGAGGCCAGTCTGGGCAGTATAGCAAGACCCCATCTCTAAAAAAAATTAAAAATTAAAACAAAAAAATTTTTTAATAAGAGGGAAAAAAACCACACGGTAAAAAGGAGAAAGATACCTATGTAACAAACCTGCATGTTCTGCACATGTATCCCAGAACTTAAAATTAAAAAAAAAAAAAAAAAGGGAGAGAGAGAAAGAAAAAGCAGTAAGCACAAGAGCCTGGATCCTCTTAGAACAGGTCAAAAATATTCCTAACATCTTTTAATCAGGATATTATTATATATTATGCATACTAACACTAAATAATCATCTCCTAGTCCAATACTGACTATTTACTAGTTGTATGACTTTGGGCAAAACCTTTACAATATAACAAATCCCTCAAAATGTAAATAATAATAAAGGGCCAAGTCAGTCAGTTCCAGTAATGAGAGGAGGTTTTAACCAAAAATATAGATGGGGTATGGGGTGGCAAAAGAGGTAAAGTCAGCAGTTAAAGTAAGTTTAAAGCCCTGAAAAAGTTGGTTTCATTGTTAATTCATTAGGAACTGCTACTTCTGCAGAAGAAAGTTATGACATACAGTATGAAGTAATATATTTCATTTTCCATACTTGTGTCTAACACACTATTACCAACAGTATATCAGATATAATTTACTAAAACTTGCTGGATTTATAAGTGCAAAGGAAAGAGATTTTGCTATAAGAATTAACTTTCAATTTTATATATATGATTTAGTGACAAAATGGGATTTAATCTTTAAAAAAATCACCTCTGTGAAGTAACGCTTGATGAAGTTTCAATGCCCTTAAATAAGGAATGCTCTGAAACAGAACAAGTCTAAAATAAAATTTTCTTAAGGCCCTCAAAGATTCATGTCCATCCCAGATGCAAAATACATTCATTCTATTCAAACATTCCTAGAAGTCTCAACCATTACAATATCAACTCAAGTCCAAAATCTCATCTAGATATAATCAGTTCAAAAGTCACACATCTCATCATCTAAATCAGCTATAGGTAAGACTCTGGCTATGATACATCGTAGGGCAAAATTCCTCTCCACCTATGAGCCTGTGAAATTAGAAAACACAGTATCACTTTCAAAAGACAATGGTAGGACAGGCATAGGACAACAGTTATAGAATCTCTCATTCCAGAAGAGAAAATGGAAGGAAGAAAGGAGCCACTGCTACCAAGCAATTTCAAAATTCAGCATGGCAAATTCCATTAGGTTTCAAGGCCTAAGAATAACTGTGCCCTGCAACTCCACCCTCTGGACCCAAAGCTTTGCCCTCAGAGTCATTCTTCCGTTTTCTTTAAAGGTAGCACATGCTTGCAACTGAGCAGTTTTATTAGCCTGTTTCCTATCTGTGGAATTTGGAGAGTTCATACAGCCTTCCTCCATTTTTGTCCTGTCAGTCCAAGCTGCACTATAAAGTTTTAATTCTCAAAACCCTTGAGTCACCTGTGTACGTCATGAGGGTTCATACCATTAGACAAGAGGGTCCTTCACAGATGTTCCCCAGATCTATATTCCCAGCTTTTTGCTGAGACAACTGAGGAGACCCATGAGTCACATGCCTAATCCCTTCAGCACAAGCAAAAGGTTATCCTGTCACACTTACAGCTTTCTCTCCAGAACACACTTCCCACTTTCCTGACAATGAATATGCTAACTAGTGTCTTCTGAAATCTGGATAGGCTAAGAATTTCCCAAATCATCAACTCCTGTATCCTTTTTGTTTAACAGTTCTTCCCTCAATTTATCTCTTTCCTCACTTTACTATAAGCAGCCAGAAATCAGGCCACAACTCCAATACTGTGCATAAAAACCTCCTCAGCTAAACATCCAAGTTCACTGCTTACAGTAAGTTCTCCTTTCCATATAATTGCAGGACATAACTCAGCTAGGCTTTCTGCCACTATAGAACAAGGATTTCCTTTTCTCCAGTTGCCAAACACATGTTCCTCATTTTGTTCTAAGCCCTCACCAACCAGAGGCACTTCTTTTTTTGTTTTTTTTTTTTTTCTTTTTTTTTTTGGAGACAGGGTCTGCATCTGTCACTCAGGCTGGAGTGCAGTGGTACAATCTTAGCTCACTGCAAACTTCACCTCCTGTGCTTAAGCCAATTTCCCAGCTCAGGCTCCAGAGTAGCCAGAACTACAGGCATACACCACCACACCCAGCAAATTTGTGTGTGTGTGTGTTTTAGTAGAGATGGGGTTTCACCATATTACCGAGGCTGGCTTGAACTCCTGAGCTCAGGTGATCTACCTGCCTTGGCCTCCCAAAGTGTGGGATTACAGATGTGCCACCAGGCCTAGCCATTTTTTTTTTTTTTTTTTGTAAGAGATAGGGTCTCACTGTCACCCAGGTTGGAGTGCAGTGGCATGATCATACTTACCTTACTGTAGCCTCAACCTACTGGCTGCAAAGGATCCTCCTGCCTCAGTCTCCTCAGTAGAAGCGGCACTTTCTTTCTTTCTTTCTTTCTTTTTTTTTTGAGACAGAGTCTCACTCTGTTGACCAGGCTGGAGGGCAGTGGTGCAATGTCAGCTCACTACAACCTCCACCTCCTGGGTTCAAGCAATTCTCCCACCTCAGCCTCCGGAGTAGCTGGGATTACGGCATGCACCACTGCACCCAGCTAATTTTTGTATTTTTAGTAGAGACGGGGTTTCGCCATGTTGGCCAGGTTGGTCTCAAACTCTTGACCTCAGGTGATCCGCCCGCCTCAGCCTCCCAAAGTGATAGGATTACAGGCGTGAGCCACCGTGCCCGGCCTTCTCTCTCTCTTTACTTTATCCCCTTTTGATCCACTCGCTTTAAATAGTTTTATAATGTGATCAGCTTGATCATCCATGTATTCCATTCATAAAGGAATATATTAGCAAAATTTGTGGGATTAGAAATGTAGCAAGAGAAACTTCAATAGATTCTACACTAAGTAAAAGTGGAAAATTTAGCTATTTCCCTCCATCTTCTTTGACTTATAGGAAATAAACACAATAAAAAACAAAAGTTGGCAAAAAAAATAAAACTCTGATCACAAAGGCAAAAATTTTTATGGGGAAGGTCCACGCAGGAAACAGAACAGGATCACGATCACAGGGTTAACTGTAATGACAGGGCGGCAAATGCCTCCATAACTATAGACTGAGTATATGATTTTATTTAATTAATTAATTTTTTTTTGAGACACAGTTTCACTCTGTCACCCAGGCTGCAGTGCAGTGGTGTATTCTCAACTCACTGCAACCTCTGCCTCCTGGATTCAAGCAATTGTCGTGCCTTAGCCTCCCAAATAGCTGGGATTACAAGTGCATACCACCAAGCCCAACTAACTTTTGTATTTTTAGTAGAGACGGGGTTTCACCATGTTGGCCAGACTGGTCTCGAACTCCTGACCTCAGGTGATCCGCCCACCTTGGCCTCCCAAAGTGCTGGGATTATAGGTGTAAGCCACCGCACCCAGCCTGAGAATGTGATTTTAAAACTACCATGTAACAGATTCTCTTCTCCCTCAAACCTTAATTTTTTTTTTAGAGATGGGGTCTTGTTCTGTTGCCCAAGCTGGAGTGCAGTGGTGTCATCATGGCTCACTGGCAGCCTCAAGCTCCTGGGCCCAAATAATCCTCTCACCTTAGACTCCCAAGTAGCTGAGGGTCTCACTGGGTTGTCCAGGCTGGTTTCCAACTCTTGGGCTGGAGATCCTCCCACTTCAGCCTCCAAAAGCATTGGGATTACAGGAACAAGCCACTGCGCCCAGCCCAAACCTTTAATTTTTAGAACCTATTTGTTTGTTTTGTTTTTGAGACAGGGTCTAGCTCTGTCATCCAGGCTGTAGTGCAGTAGCATGATCTCAGCCGACTGTAGCCTCTGCCTCCTGGGCTCAAGCCATCCTCCAACCTCAGCCTCCTGAATAGCTGGGATTACAGATACATGCCACCACGCCCCACTAATTTTTGCGTTTTTTTTTGAGAAATGGGGTCTCACTATGTTGGCCAGGCTGGTCTTGAACTCCTGAGATCAAAAGATCTGCCCCCCTCAGTCCCCCAAAGTGCTGGGGTTACAGGTATGAGCCACTGCACATGGCCTAAAACCTATTTTAAAATAAATTCAATTGGAAAACAGTTAAAAAAGCATTTCTGTTCTTACCTCTACACAGTCAAAGTTCTCATCAACTTTAGATGCATATTCAACACGGAACATTGTTGACAGGCTACCAGCAATATAGTATAACAGGATCTTTAGACCCTTGTAACCAAAAGCAGTTTCACTGAAATGGAAAAAATAGCAATAATGAGAATGAATTTCTGCAGTCATTAAAAAGTATTAACCCTACATATAAACAAGTTTAACTTCATGGGCCGTTTCAAGATTTTAAACTATACTTAAAAAAAAAAAAATCTACAATAAAATGTGCTTCAGTTTTCATCTAAAATTGAATAACTCAGGAATGTTGCCTAAGTCAGGAATGTTGTTTGGGTTAAATGAGTAAGTTAATACATGTAAACTACTTATAAAACTGGCACATTGTATAAGTACTCAATAAATGTCAGACATTTAATACTATTGCTACTGTTGCTGCTGCTGCTACCATTACCAGTATTAGAAGGCATTTCAAATGACAGAAGTAGTGTTAAACTAGGAGCTGGCTAGGCAAGCAGCTACCAAGCCTTGGACCAGTCCCTCCAACTTACCGCTTACTGAATCACCAAAATCCAGAGCTGCAGTGATAGCACCTACCTTATCACAAGTAAACTGCTCTATGAACTCAACAGGCAGATATGGAACTGCTGCTAATTTTTCCACCCCATGGATATGGAACTGCTGCTAATTTTTCCACCACATTTATGCTTAATATTCCTTTTATGCTTAATATTCCTTTTTCCAGCTTAAAAGTCTTCTAAAAAGTGAACTCTAAATTATCCAGAATAGGTAAATCTATAGACACAGAAAGTAGATTAGTGACTGCCTAAGACTAGGGGTCAGGGTAAAGGAAAGTGACTATTAATGAATTCTAGGGTTTTTGATGGAAGTAATGATAATGTTCCAAAAATGACTGTGTTTGCACAACTCTGAATACATTAAAAACCACTGAATTGTACACTTTAAATAAATGAATTGCACAGTATATATCGCAATAAAGCTGTATTCTGATTTTTTTAGAAAGTGAATTGTGAAAGAAAAGTGTTTGAAAGAAGCAGTGTCATGTACTTTGGGAGGCTGAGGCGGGGGGGGTAATCACTTGAGGTCAGGAGTTCAAGACCTGCCTGCCAACATGGTGAAACCCTGTCTCTACTAAATACACACACACACACACACACACACATACACACACGCAAAAACGATGGTGTGGTGGTGGTTGCCTGTAATCCCAGCTACTCAAGAGGCTGAGGCAGGAGAATAGATTGAACCCAGGACGTGGAAATTGCAGTGAGCTGAGATTGCACCACTGCACTCCAGCCTGGGCAACAGAGCAAGACTCTGTCTCAAAAAATTAAAAAGAAGCACTATCTGTAAAACTAGATCTTATCCACTAAGATATTACTACACACATTTTTTAAAGTAGTAAAACGTAGAGAATAAAACAATGTCTCTTTAAAGATAGAACTCCAAAGAGAAAATATTATTTTTATAATAAAGTAAAACCTGTTTAAAATATAAAAGGCTGAAATTTTGGCATTAATTTATGTATGATAAGATATAATTATTAATATGTGAAAGCACATAAAATGCCTAATCTGTACATTAATAATGAAAAACTCACAAGAAATTCGTTGCAGGAAGAGACATTTGTTGACTTAAAAACACAATAAAGGCCTGGTGCAGTGGCTCACACCTATAATCCCAGCACTTTGGAAGGCCGAGGCAGGTGGGTCACCTGAGGTCAGGAGTTCAAGACCAGCCTGGCCAACGTGGCAAAACCCCATCTCTACTGAAAATAACAAAAATTAGCTGGGCATGGTGGCAGGTGCCTATAATCCTAGTGACTCAGGAAGCTGAGCCAGGAGCATCACTTGAACCCAGGAGGTGCAGGTTGCAGTGAGCCGAGATTGCGCCATTCACTGCACTCCAGCCTGGGCAACAAGAGCAAAACTCCGTCTCAAAACAAAACACACATTAAGGCTGGGCACAGTGGCTCATGCCTGTAATCCCAGCACTTTGGGAGGCCAAGGCAGGTGAATCACCTGTGTCAGGAGTTCAAGACCAGCCTGGCCAACAGGGTGAAACCCTGTCTCTACTAAAAATACAAAAATTAGCTGGGTGTGATGGCACATGTCTGTAGTCCCATCTACTTGAGAAGCTGAGGCAGGATAATCGCTTGTACCTGGGAGGTGGAGGGTGCAGTGAGCTGAAATTGCACCACTGCATTCCAGCCTGGGCGACAGAGTAAGATTCCATCTCAAAAAAACAAGCAAACAACAACAACAAAAAGCCACACATTAAATATGGCTGGATGCAGTGGCTCACGCCTGTAATCCTAGGACTTTGGGAGGCTGAGGTGGGCAGACTGTCTGAGCTCCAGAGTTTGGGACCAGCCTGGCCAACATGCCAAAACCCCGTCTCCACTAAAACTACAAAAAAAAAAAAAAAAAATTAGCTGGGTGTGGTGGCACAGGCCTGTAGTCCCAGCTACTCGGGAGGCTAAGGCATGAGAATCGCTTGAACTGGGAGGCGGCAGAGGATGCAATGAGCCGAGAAGATCGAGCCACTGCATTCCAGCCTGGGCAACAGAGCAAGGCTTCATCTCAAAAAACAAACACACAAAAAACCCCAAAACTCCCACACATTAAAGAAATATGTCGGCCGGGCGCAGTGGCTCAAGCCTGTAATCCCAGCACTTTGGGAGGCCCAGACGGGTGGGTCATGAGGTCAGGAGATCGAGACCATCCTGGCTAACACGGTGAAACCCCGTCTCTACTAAAAAATACAAAAAACTAGCCGGGTGAGGTGGCAGGCGCCTGTAGTCCCAGCTACTCGGGAGGCTGAGGCAGGAGAATGGCGTGAACCTGGGAGGCGGAGCTTGCAGTGAGCTGAGATCCGGCCACTGAACTCCAGCCTGGGCAACAGAGCAAGACTCCGTCTCAAAAAAAAAAAAAAAAAAAAAAAAGAAATACGTCAATGATGTTAAAATAATGCATGGGGGGAAAAAGACACGAAGGGAAATATTTAAATGTCCACTATGTCTAAATACCCTTTCCTACTACAACAAACCAGGGGTTCCATGGGAGACTGATTGACTACAGAACTAATAGGGAAAGTACAAGATGAATCTGGAAGCATCTTATTGTGCAAGGAAGTAAAGTATCACCAAAATTATAAGGACATATCAGAAAGACTCAAAAGGGTGGCCACTTGCCAAATCTGGGACAATTTGAGCATCAAAATTAGTAGCAGAAGCAGACTGTACATAACCCACTGAATTTTAAAAGAATCCTTAGCCAGGTGTGGTGGTTCACACATGTAATCCCAGCACTTTGAGAAGCCAAGGCAGGAGGATCACTTGAGTCCAGGAGTTCAACACCAGCCTGGTCAACACAGGGAGATCCCCATCTCTTTAAAAAAAAAATTTTTTTTTCTGTTTTTTTAAGACGGAGTCTTGCTCTGTTGCCCAGGCTGGTGTGCAGTGGTGCAATCTCAGTTCACTGCAACCTCTGCCTCCCAGGTTCAGGCAATTCTCCTGCCTCAGCTTCCCAAGTAGCCAGGACTACAGGCGCACGCCACCACACCTGGCTAATTTTTTGTATTTTAGTAGAGCATGGTTTCACCATGTTGCCCAGGCTGGTTGCCAACTCCTGAGCTCAGGCAATCCTCCCGCCTCAGCCTCCCAAAGTTTTGGGATTACAGGTGTAAGCCACTGCACCCGGCCAAAAAATTTTTAAAAATTAGTTGGGCATGGTGGTACCCACCTATGGTCCCAGCTCCTTAGGAGGCTGAGGTGGGAGGATCTGCTTGAGCCTGGGAGTTCAAGGCTGCAGTGAGCTGTGATCGCACCACTGCAGTTCAGCCTGGGTGACAGAGCAAGATCTGTCTCAAGAAACAAAAACAAAAACAAAATCCCTGAGTTTGATGTAAATAAAGAAATAAATAAGGGGAAGAAGAAGAGCTCTTTCTTATAGTAGCACGCCCAACTAATAAATGAGAAAAGTATGGAAGAGTTACAAAATCACCATTTTACAATCATCATAGTAAATGATTCAAGCAAGAATCATTAATGGATGCTAAAACTTCTGGGTGAAAGCTTGATGGAAAACAGGATATTTTCAGTCTCACAGAATCTCCCTACAAACTACTTATAAACTACAAAGGAAAAAACATTAACTTTATAGTGGAAAAACCTGGCAGCCACCTCTAAATTAGGTGACCCAAGTTAACTTAACCAACAAGGGACAAACTAGTATCACGGACTTCCTGATGTGATACACTGAGGACACAATACCATTTCTGCAATGGCACAGCAAAAATATGCATTATCTGAGTTTAATCACAAATAAACCAATCAAATGAATCCAATATAACAGTTCTACAAAATTAGCCTATACCCTACAAAAATGTCTGTTAGGAAAAAACAAATGCTGAGGATATGTTTCAGATTAAAGAAGAATGAAGAGATATGACAACGAAATACAGTATGATTCTGTATTGGATCCAGGATTGGAGAAAATTGCTATAAAAGGATTACCAGAAATCAACTGACAAAATCTGAAACACGGACTGTATATTAGAAGATAGTACTGTATCAGGCCAGGCATGGTAGGTAGCTCATGCCTGTAATCCCAGCACTTTGGTAGGCCAAGGTGGGTGATCACTTGAGGTCAGGAGATTGAGACCAACCTGACTAAGATGGTGAAACCTTGTCTCTACTAAAAATACAAAAGTTAGCTGGATGTGGTGGCGGGCGTCTGTAAGCTCAGCTACTTGGGAGGCTGAGGCAGGAGAATCATCTGAACCCAGGAAGCAGAGGTTGCAGTGAGTTGAGATAGCACCACTGCACTCCAGCCTGGGCAACAATGCGAGACTCTGTATCAACGTTAAATTTCCTGAACTTTTACAACTCTTCCACGATTATTAACTTTACTTTTAGGAAATATATACTGAAGAGAAATGAGGGGTAAAGGATCAGGATATATTTGCAACCTATTCTCAAATGGTTCAACAAGAAGAAGAAGAAGAGACAATGATTAAAGCAAATGTAGCTAAATGGCAACTGGTGAATCCAGGTAAAAAAATATACAGAGATCACTGTACTTGCAACTTTCTGCAAATGTGAAATGTTTTCAAAAATTTTTTAAAAAGTAACTATTTCAATGATGTAATCAACGTATAGGAAATTAAAGAGCAGTGTTAAATATACTGGGACATATCTTTATTTTGTTTTTGTTTTTTTGATACGGTCTCGCTCTGTCGCACAGGCTGGAGTGCAGTGGTGCGATCTCGGCTCACTGCAATCTCTGCCTCCCGGGTTGAAGTGATTCTCCTGCCTCAGCCTCCCGAGTACCCGGGACTACAGGCGTGTGCCACCACGCCTGGCTAATTTTAGTATTTTTAATAGAGACGGGGTTTCACCATGTTAGCCAGGCCGGTCAGGAACTCCTGACCTCAGGCAATCTGCCCACCTTGGCCTCCCACAGTGTTGGGATTACAGGCATGAGCCACTGCACCCGGCCTGGGACATATCTTTAAAGTTCCTTCTAAAAAATAAACTTCAGGGCAGGTACAGTGGTTCATGCCTGTAGTCCCAGCTCTTTGGGAGGCGCAAGTGGGAGGATCACTTGAGTCCAGGAGTTCAAGACCAGCCTGGGCAATATAGGGAGACCCAATCTCTACAAAAAAAAAAAAAAAAAAAAAAAAAAACCAAAAATGTGTGGCCTGTAGTCCCAGCTACTCAGAGGCTCAGGTGGGAGGACTGCTTATGCCCAGGAGGTTCAGGCTGCAATGAGCTTTGATCACACTACTGCACTCCAGCCTGGATGACAGTGAGACTCTATCTCAAAAATAAATAAATAAATAATAAATAAATAAACTTCTCTCAACTGCTTATTTAATCACAGAACAACAACTTAAGCTTTCTATTACAGCTTTAGGGGAATACATGCTACTAGAAGTAATTTAGCAAAATGGTAGGCAGAAAAAAGTAGTAGTTATGATTATGGGCTCTGGAGTCAGATTGCCTAAAATCTACACTCCAGCCATTTGTATGTTCATAAACAATTACCCAATTCCATCAATGCACAAAGTAGCAAATAATAATACCATCATTAATACTGTTGTGAGAATTAAATAATGCATTTATAGCACTAAATGGTAGGCATTAAAATGACTGGTGTCTCAATGTAAAAAAAAAACCACCGTTATATATTTTAAGATAAACCACATAAAAAATAAGAGCAAAGAAAATAAAAAATTGATTTCCTCAAAGAAAAAGAATGAAATTTTTTTTTCCCATACTAATTTGGCAAACATTTTACTAAGTTACTTACTCATCCCCAAAGAGTTGATGCGTATACTCAGGAAAGAAAGTTCTAATGTCATTTTCAAGATCTTCAGGAAAACGAACTGTTTAAAGGGACAAAAAATAGAGATATTAAAGATATTGAAGGTGACAGGTATTTCTATTTCATGAATTTCAGTATAACTAGGATACAGCCAACATTTTTCTTACTCAAAGTGTCACTTCTCCATTATATGATTTATTTACACTGTATTCTCAAGAGACTAATGAACAATGAAAGTTAAACTATTACTTTGAGTGCTTTACTTATTCTAAGAATTAGAAGGCAACAAGGTATGACAGAGGGACCTGATTTAGTTTTATTTTCCATATGTTTATGCACAATGCAAAGAGTAAAGGAAAACAAAAGACACTTTGAGATAAGAAAAGTTACAGCAAATGAAAACAGGATGCTGTAAGAAACATTCTGATAATAACAATAACCTGAGTTTGATGAAGTCATTCTTTTTGACTACTAGATGACATTTATGTGGTTCTCATGTTTGTTTGTTTTTTGCTATTAAAAAGTAACACTGCAATGACATCTTTATATACATCCTGCTGTACTTTTATAAGTATACACAGGGGAAATTGCTGGCAGTAGAAAACTAGGGGGAGAGTACCGAAATATTTGCATAAATATTGCTATATAAATATTGCTAAAGTGGCCAAGTGCAGTGGCTCATGCCTGTAATCCCAGTACTTTGGGAGGCCAAGGCGGGCGGATCACCTGAGGTCAGGAGTTCGCACCCAGCCTGGCTGACATGGTGAAACCGTCTCTACTAAAAATACAAAAATTAGGCCAGGCACAGTGGCTCATGCCTGTAATCCCAACACATTGGGAGGCCGAAGTGGGCGGATTACCTGAGGTTAGGAGTTCAATACCAGCCTGGCCAACATGGTGAAACCCCGTCTCTACTAAAAATACAAAAATTAGCCAGGCATGGTGGCACACACCTATAATCCCAGCTACTTGGGAGGTTGAGGCAGAAGAATTGCTTGACCCCAGGAGGCGGAGGTTGCAGTGAGCCAAGATCGTGCCACTGCACTCCAGCCTGGCCAACAGAGCGAGACCTTCTCTCTCTCTTAAAAAAAAAAAAAAAAAAAAAAAAAAATTGGCTGGCTGTGGTGGCGCATGCCTGTAGACCCAGCTACTTGGGGGGGGCTGAGGCAGGAGAATCGCTTAAATCCAGGAGGTAGAGGTTGCAGTGAGCCAAGATCATGCCACTGCACTCCAGCCTGGGTGACAGAGACGGTCTCAAAAAAAAAAAAAATTATATATATAGCTAAAGTGCCCTATAAAAATATTATAACAGTTTATATACCCATAAGCAGTTTATATACCCACAGCTTGTAAACTCCTTTGTTCCCTACATCCTTGAAAGCACTATGCTGTACTCAAGGATACTCTGTACCCTCAACTTTAATTTCTATCAATCTAAGATGGAATGGGTATCCTTTTGTTATTTTTATTTGTATTTGTTTTGAGTACTGAAATACTGGACATTTTCCTGATCAAATTTATCTTACGAAGAAAATTTTATTCATTAAAAAATTCTTTTTTTTTTTTTTGAGATGGAGTCTCGCTCTGTCACCCAGGCTGGAGTCAGCTCACTGCAAGCTCTGCCTCCTGGGTTCATGCGATTCTCCTGCCTCAGCCTCCCAAGTGGCTGGGACTACAGGCGCCCGCCACCTCGCCCAGCTAATTTTTTGTATTTTTCAGTAGAGACGGGGTTTCACCGTGTTAGTCAGGATGGTCTCCATCTCCTGACCTCATGATCCGCCCACCTTGGCCTCCCAAAGTGCTGGGATTACAGGCTTCAGCCACCGCGCCCGGCCAAAAAAAATTCTTAAGCAATTGAAAAACGAAAAGATAAATTGCAGGGCCGGGCGCAGTGGCTCACACCTGTATTCCCAGCACTTTGGGAGGCTGAGGCAGGCTGACCACTTGAGGTCAGGAGTTCAAGACCAGCCTAACCAACATGGTGAAACCCCATCTCTACTAAAATATAAAAATTAGCCAGGTATGGTGGTGGGTCCCTATAATCCCAACTACTCTGGAGGCTGAGGCATGAGAATTGCTTGAGCCTGGGAGGAGGAGGTTACATTGAGCTGAGATAGCACCACTGCACTCCAGCCTGGGCGACCAAGAGAGACTCTGTCTCGGCGGGGGGGAAAAAAAGATAAATTGTAGATGAAAAATTTCTAACACTGTCCTCACAGACCAAGTCATTCCCTGCATGCCAAAGTATCACCAGCAGATTACTAATTTACAGAAGAAAAGATATATTTTCACTGTAGAGATCTGGTAGTCACCTGCTTTCCAAATGATCTAACTTAGCATCATTCATTGTGGGACAGAACATTATGTGCCTCCTGATTCAATGCAATATGAAGTACAGTCATCCCTCAGTATACTCAAGAGACTGGCTCCAGAACCCCTGACTGTACCAAAATCCACGATACTCAAGTCCTGTAGTTCTGTCTGGTGTCCCAAACACTGTATATTCTATCTGCATTTGGTAGAAAAAAAAAATCCGTGTGTAAGTGGACCCACACAATTCAAAGCAGTGTTGTTCAATGACCAACTGTATGCTGCATCACCCATGAAGTTTTCTCACCAAAATTTTTTATCTTAAATCTAATCATGCTTTTTACCTTCCAATTTGCCGGAAATACAGAGGAAGAGGAGGAAGTTAAACTAACATCAAAAGGAAATACACAAATCCAGAATGTAGATTTATCTAATAGTTCTGTGCAATGACTTTAGTTTCCCAAATAAATTAATGTCATGTAGGGGGAAAGTTGCATGTGGACGGAAAGGGACTGCTCTGCATTAAAAGAGATTATTTAAAAAACATTATGACCAGGCCGGGCGCGGTGGCTCAAGCCTGTAATCCCAGCACTTTGGGAGGCCG
>NW_016824497.1:668818-698358 GCF_001698545.2 Rhinopithecus bieti
AAAAAAAAAAAAAAAAAAAGGAAACATTATGACCAAATGCAGTTCATAATCCTTACTGGATCCTTGTTTAAGTAATTTTTTTTATTTTTATTTTTTTTTGAGACAGGGTCTCCTTGTCACCCAGGCTGGAGTGCAGTGGCACAATCACAGCTCACTGCAACCTTGAACTCCTGGGCTCAAAAGATCTTCCAGCCTCAGCCTTTCACGTAGCTGAGACTACAAGCGCAAACCACCATGAACAATTAATTTTTTTGTTTTTATAGAGATGGGGGTCTTACTTTGTTGCCCAGGCTCGTATCCAATTTCTGGGCTCAAGCCATCCTCCCACTTCAGCCTCCCAAAGTGCTGGAATTATAGGTGTGAGCCACCATGCCTGGCCTAATTTTTTTTTAAGCTATTAAAGTGTTTTGATGGCAACTAGGAAAACCAGAAATTACACGGTATTGAAAAAAATTACCATTAATTTTCTTAAGTGTGATAACAGTATTATGGTATATATATATGAATGTCCATATATTAGGAGATACACTATAGGAAAGTGTTGTGATGTTTAGATACCTCTTGTCAAATAATTCAGCAAAAATACACACATACTAAAGCAAATATGGCAAAATGTTAACTGTTGAATCTAGTTGTTAAATATACATGAGTATTGTTTTATTCTCTCAATTGTTCTGTGTTTAAAATTTTTCATAACAAAATTTAAAGAAAAAAAAAGAGGTCTAGGCAAATGCAGCCAAATGTTAAGATTTGAAAAAGCAGAGTGATGGGATCACAGACATTGCTTAGTTTCCTTTTTTTTTTTTTTTTTTTTTGAGACAGAGTCTCTCTCTGTCGCCCAAGCGGGAGTGCAATGGCGTGATCTTGGCTCAGGGCAACCCTCACCTCCCGGGTTCAAGCAATTTTCTTGCCTCAGCCTCCCGAGTAGCTGGGATTACAGGCACCCACCACCCAAAAATTAGTGTCCAGCTAATTTTTGCATTTTAGTAGATACAGGGTTTCGTCATGTTGGCTAGGCTGGTTTCAAACTCCTGACCTCAGGTGATCCGCCCGCCTCAGCCTCCCAAAGTGCTGCGATTATAGGCAAAGTCACCATGCCCAGCCAGCACTGTATTTTTTGTATGCCTGTAATCGTTAAAAAAAATAGTCAAATATGTCCAGACTCATTAACCTAAAAAGTCACAACTACTACATCTCTAGTGTTTGAAAATGTTTGGAAATATCTAGAAATTCTGAAAAATTAATTTTCAAATATAGTATGTATGTTATATGACATTTTGGTAGTGATGGGTAAAAAGACATAAAGAAAAGAACAAGTAATGAGTAAGAAAAGTTGTCTTAAGCCTAGTTATAATTATTTCTAAAATTCAGATTGGCCTTCTTCTGATGCACGTCATCCAAATTAGTGAGTTTTAATATTTTAATATTTAATAATAAAAAATTTGGTCCACAGAAGACAGGAACTAAAAGTTGGTATTTAGTGGATTTAAGGTTCAATCAGTGTGATATATATATACGTTACTTGAGAACATGTATAAAATGTGAACTTTCTCTAGGATATCAGAAACATTAAATATTTTCAAGTCTTTATAAGGCAGTTATGGCAGTACAGCAAACAAGCAATCCAAATGTCACAAGCGAATGATTAAATAAATTACAGTAAGTACATGAAATGGCTTACATAATTATTAAACATGTTATCATGACAAACATAGGAAAATGTTCACAATGCAAAGTGAACAGAACATGATATGGTAACCTCGATTTTATAAAAGAGAAACAATAGAAATGAATATATAATAAAAAATACTAGAAGAAAACAACCCAAATTATAATACAGAGGTAGGTATTTTGAGTGATGAATTATGGATAATTTTTATTTCATCTACTTCTATGTACTTTCCAAATTTTCTGCAAAATATGTATTACCCCGATACTCAGAAAAAATAAACAGTATAAAAAACTGAAACAATTCAAAATAAGTACTAAAAACCTATGTCACAGCTGGGCACAGTGGCTCACGCCTGTAATCCCAGCACTTTGGGAGGCTGAGGCAGGTGGATCACCTGAGGTCAGGAGTTCGAGACCAGCCTGGCCAATATGGTGATGCCCCATCTCTATTAAAATTACAAAAATTAGCTGGGTGTGGTGGTGTGCACCTGTAATCCCAGCTACTCGGGAGGCTGAACTAGGAGAATCGCTTGAACCCAGGAGGCAGAGGTTGCAGTGAGCCAAGATCAGGCCACTGCACTCCAGCCTGGTTGACAGAGCAAGACTCCATCTCAAAACAAAACAAAACAATCTATGTCACTCACGCTTTTGTAGAAAAATGGAAGCTTGGTCTGGAATACTAAATGGCACCTTATTGTTCTATAGGAGGGGTCCCCAAACCCCATATATTGGTTTGTGGCCTGTTAGGAACCAGGCTGCACAGCAGGAAATGAGTAGTGGGTAAGCTAGAAAAGCTTCATCTGTACTTACAGTTGTTCCCCACTGCTTGCACTACTGCCTGAGTGCCACCTCCTATCAGATCAGCGGTGGTATTAGATTCTCATAGGAGCAAAAACCCTATTGAGAACTGTACATACAAGGGATCTAAGTTGAATGCTCCTTATGAGAATCTAATGCCTGATGATCTGAGGTGGAGCTGAGGCAGTGATACCAGCACTGGGGAGGGGATGCAAATACAGATTTATGTTAGCAGAGAGGTTTGACTGCATAGAGACCATAATAAATCAATTGCTTGCAGACTCATATGAAAACCCTATCAGCCCAGCCTGGCCAACAAGGAGAAACCCCGTCACTACTAAAAATACAAAACTTAGCCGGCCATGGTGGCGCACACCTGTCATCACAGCTACTCCGGAGGCTGAAGCAGAAGAATCACTTGAACCCAGGAGGTGGAGGTTGGAGTGAGCCGAGATCGCGCCACTGCACTCCAGCCTGGGCAACAGAGCGAGACTCCGTCTCAAAAAAAAAAAAAAAAAAAAAAACAACAACAACAAGAAAAAAACCCATCAACTTTATCAGTGAGTAGTGAGTGGCTAGTGACAATAAAGCTGCATCTGGTGGCAGGCTTTATAGTGTCAAGTGAATTCATGTAGTTCCATTGTACAGCTGCATCTAGTGGCAGGCTATAAGTCAGAATCCAACATTTATTTTAGTCCCCATGTTGCCAACCCATTATTTTATTTGCCACTTCCATCTGTGACTCTTTCTCACACTGTACACTTGTCTCAGTCACAGTTTTGGTTAAGTCTTTTTGCTAACCCTAGCCAAAATGAGTAAAAAACAAATGTCACTGGAGAGCTTCTCTGAAAAAGGGGAAAGACCCAATGATGAGATAGCAGAAGACTCTAAGACTGCCAACAAAAATAAAGCTGCATGTAAAATACCAAGAGTCCTACTTAAATTATAGGTTCACTGCAACAAGTGATTCACATTCTCCAAGCTCTCTTTGTATAGTACATGGTGACCGGCTATCCAACAAAGCCACGAAACCTTCAAAACTGCTTAGTTACATGGAGACCAAGCACCCTGCATTAAAAGACAAGCCTTTGGAGTTCTCAAAAGAAAAAAACATGAACATGAAGAACAGAAGCAATTTACTGAAGGCCATCACTTCATCAAATGTGTCTGCACTGAGAGCATCATTCTTAATGGCTAACCACATTGCTGAAACTAAGAAGCCCTTTACTACTAGTGAAGAGTTGATCCTGCCTGCTGCTAAGGACATTTGTCGTGAACTTTTAGGAGAGGCTCCAGTTCAAAAGGTGGCACATGTTCCTCCTTAGGCTCATACCATAACTAGAAGAATTGATGAAGTAGCAGGGGATGCTGAGGCACAATTGTTAGAGAGGGGTGAGTCACCATGGTGTACAACCCAGGTTGACGAGTCTACCAATGTGGACAACACGGCAACAATGCTTGTTTTTGTGCAATATATTTCAGGAGGATGTGCATGAGGATACGTTATGTGTACTTTTCTTGCCAACCAATACCACACTGCAGAACTATTCAAGTCTTTGAATGATTATGTATCAGGAAAACTGAATTGGTCATTTTGTGTTGGTATAAGCATGGACGAAGCGGCTGCCATGACTGAACAGCTTTCTGGTTTCATTATTCAGGTCAAAGAGGTCACCTTGACCGGACGCAGTGGCTCATACCTGTGATCCCAGCACTTTGGGAGGCTGAGGTGTGAGGATCGCTTGAGTCCAAGAGTTTGAGACCAGCCTGGGCAACACAGTGATACCCTTTCCTCTATAAATAATAAAAAATTAGCTGGGTGTGGTGGCATGTGCCTGTAGTCCTGGGCAGAACTGCTTGAGCTCAGGAAGTTGAGGCCACAGTGAGCCGTAACTGTGCCACAGCACTCAGCTTGTGCAATAAAGTGAGACCCTGTCTTAAAAAAAAAAAAAGAAAAGAAAAGAAAAAGAAGTCGCTTCCAAATGTGAATCTACGCACTATTTCATCCACTGAGTAATGCTGGCTAGCTAAAAAATGTCACCTGAACTTAACATTTTGCAGGATGTAATTAAAATTATCAACCACATTAAAGTATATGCCCTTACCTCACACCTGTTCACACCGCTCTGTGAGGAGATGGGCACAGAGCACAGAGCACACATATTTTCTCTTATATGTGAGATAGCTTTCTAAAGGTAGATCACTGGCTAAAGTTTTTGAGTTACAATAGCCGCTCCAGAGATTTCTTTTAGAAAAACAGTCACCACGGGCAGCACATTTCAGTGACATAGAATGTGTCACAAAACTTGCTTATTTTTGCGACATATTCAACCTGCTTAACAAACTTGATCTATCACTTCAAGGGAGAACAACAATTGTCTTCAAGTTGGCAGATAAAGTGACTGCATTCAAAGCCAAAGTGGAAGTATGAGGGTGACAAGTGAACACTGGGATTGTTGACATGTTTCAAACATTAGCAGAGATTTTGAAAGGCCCTGGCTCACAGGGTCCTCTTACTCCCAGTTGGTGCACGATCACCTATCTCAGCTTTCAAAAGAGTTTGAGCATTATTTCCCAACCATAAAAGAACCCTGAACTGGGAAGGAATGGATCCGTGACCCATTTTTGAATAAGTCAAGTGAATCGACTTTGTCCGTGCTGGAACAGGGTCAACTGCTTGAGACTCCAAATGAAGGTGGCCTTAAAAGTGTATTTGAAGCCGGGTGTGGTGGCTCACATCTGTAATCCCAGCACTTTAGAAGGCTGAGGCAGGCGAACTGTTTGAGCCCAGTGGTTCAAGACCAGCCTGAGCAACATGGCGAAACCCCGTCTCTACTAAAATTACAAAATTTAGTGGGGTTTGGTGGTATGCGCCTGTAGTCCCAGCTACTTGGGAGGCTGAGGCATGAGAATCACTTGAATCCAGGAAGCGGAGGTTGCAGTGAGCTGAAATCGTGCCACTGCACTCCAGCGTGGACAACAGAGTGAGACCCGTCTCAAAAAAAAAAAAAGTATTCAGACAACTTCACATCTCCTTATGTTCTGAATTAAAATCAAGGCAGAACATCCTGAGATTGCCACAAAAGTACTGAAAAGCCTGCTTCCATTTCCAACATCTTCTCTTCGTGAGGTAGGGTTTTCTGCAATGACAGCAACCAAAACGAGATTACAGAGTAGACTGGACATAAGCAAAACACTTCAGGTGTCACTGTATCCATCACCCCCAGGTGGGACTGTCTAGCTGCAGGAAAACAAGCTCAGGGTTTCCACTGATTCCACACTGAGGTGTATAATAATTTCATTATAATTACAATGTAATAATAGAAAAAGTGCACAATGAATGTAATGCACTTGAATCATCCCAAAACCATTACCCCTAAGCACCCCCTCCCTGGTCTGAAGAAAAATTGTCTTCCACTAAACTGGTCCCTGGTGCCAAAAAAGTTGGGGACTGCTGCCATATAGAACATAGGGCCTGCAATGATTCTTCCTTTTGAATGTATTTACTGTTGCTTCTTTCTTTCTTTTGTAGAGACAGAGTCTTGCTATGTTGCCCAGTCTGGTTTTGAACTCCTCCAGCCTCAAGCAATCCTCCTGCCTTGGCCTCTCAAAGTGCTGGGATTTTAAGTGTGAGCCACCATGCCTGCCCTGCCCTATTGCTTCTACTCTTAGATATAGTTCCTTTAAAGAGCGAGAATCAGTAAACAGACAGATAGATAGATGGGGTCTTCCTCTCTTGCCCAGGCTGGAGGCAGTGTGCAATCACAGCTAACTGCAGCCTTGATCTCCTGTGCTTAAGCCTCCCAAGTAGCTGAGACTATAAGTGTGTGCCACACACTTGGCTAATTGTTTAATTTTTTTAAGAGACAAAGTCTCGCTACGTTGCTTAGGCTGGCCTCAAACTCCTGGCTTCAAGCGATCCTCCTCCTTCAGCCACCCTTTTTCCTACAGCTCAGTTACTATAATTATCCATCATGCTACTGCTATTTCAGAGTTACTAATGACTTTATTGTACAATTAGTGATGTTTTGCTTTTCTTCACTCTCGTTGAACTCCATAACAGTGGATGTTATTAAACTCTTTTTCTACCTGAAATATTATTATTCCTTTCTCATTTATATACTATCCTGATTTACTTCCTTGTTTTTCTGACTTAACCTGGTTTATTTAGCTTCCACTTCCTTAGATAATAGGCATTTTTCAAGACTTGGCCCTTGGTCTGCCCTTCTTTCAGTGTGTTTCTTTAAGAGTTCATCTTTTTTCCTGGCTTCAACTACCAGCAGCAACAGTACCACCAGAGCCAGCTTTCTCCTCCAATCTTTGTGTCTGTCAGTGGCACCACCTTTTACAGGCATGAACCACCATGTATGGTGATAAGTTCATATACTTTCTAGTTCTCAAAATCACTTCAGTAGTTTCTGGAGAGGCAAGATGCATGAAAGAAGATATAGTCTACATGTCTTATTAACCAAAAGTAAAATTAAGAAATCACCAAGGCACATTATTTTAATCAATTTTTAAAGCTTGTTTAATAAATACCTAAGAGTTCAAGACCAGCTTCGGCAACATGGCGAAACTCCATCTCTACAAAAAACATAAAAATTCGCTGGGCGTGGTGGCACACACCTGTAGTCCCAGCTACTTGGGAGGCTGAGGTGGAAGGACCACTTGAGCCTGGGAGACAGAGGTTGCAATAAGCTGAGATCACACCATTGCACTCCAGTCTGGGCAACAGAGCCAGACCCTATCTCAAATAAATAAATAAATACTTAAGTATTTAACACATTTAATATATATGATCTATCAACAGGTGCTCATAATGCAGACATAAATGGATTCTGGCCCCCACGGGGCATAGTATCTAATTGTATTCTGGACTATATCTAAGTTTATTCATAATCCTGTGTTCTTTAAATAACCGAAATTTTAGCGTACTGCCCAATACATCCTTTCCTAGCCATGCTGAATTGAAAAACAAGCTTAATTATATAATTTTAAAACATAAGGGTGGCCCCAATGTGCTGGCAACATTCCCATCATCACAATCAATCTGCAAGATGAGGTATCTCAACATTAAATATTCCTTGGAGATGCCATAATTAATCCCATCACACTCTTTATTCCCATTAACAGCAGCCCAATCCTTAAAAATTCCCTTATCACGGGGATTCTCATCCCTATACAGTAGTATAAAACTACTCATCTAATTTCCCACCCCTTCCCAACTCATTGTGACCACTGTGAAACTTAGAAGTCAGTTACCACCAAAATTCTCCATAACCCCAACCTCTGTATCAAATGCTCTCCTATCCTGTGCTAACAGTTCTTTGGCACACATGGGTCTTCCTTAAGGATGCTCCTTTCTTACAGACCTCTCAGGTAGTGGTTGTTTTCTCCATCTTCATACTGCTAGAACAAGGTATCCTCCTTGCTCATTGCTGGTTTCAGACTAATGTCTCTCTCTCCACACCCTAAGAACAAACCGCTTTGAAGTTCATGCTCCATCTCTCTCCCTCATTCTTTGAATAATTTCGCTCCAGGCTCACTGTTGCACTTTCCAACACTACAACTGCCTTAAATCTTGGTAACTTCAAAATTAATGAAAATCAATCTTCCAGTCCAGCCTTGGAGCTCCTTGATTCCTCCCCAAGAATTTTATCTTTACTGTACCTTAGCCACTTATTCTCATGTTGTGCCCTAATCTTTATTTATCATTATTTACAATTACACCCCCTTAATCTCTATTTCAAATATTGTACTATCTTACCATCACCATTTGTCTTCCTACCTCACTCCCTATACCCCCAATTCTTTTGTTTGCTTTTGTTTTTTGAGACAGCGTCTGGCTGTGTCACCCAGGCTGGAGTGTGGTGGCACAGTCAGTCACAGCTCACTGCAACCTCAACCTCCTGGGCTCAGGTGATCCTCCTGCCTCAGCCTCCTGAGTAGCTGGGACCACAAGCATGCACCACTACTCCCGGCTAATATTTTATTTTTTGTAGAAATGGGGTCTCCCTATGGTGCCTAAGGTGGTCTCAAACTCCTGGGCTAAAGTGATCCTCCTGTCTCGGCCTCCCAAAGTACTGGGATTACAAGCGTGAACTACCACACCCGACCATACCCCAATTCTAACAATTCTTAAACCCCCACCAAGACTTAAAATGAATTTTTTCTTTCTTTTTTTTTTGAGACGGAGTTTCGCTCTTGTTGTCCAGGCTGGAATGCAATGGCACAATCTCAGCTCACAGCAACCTCGGCCTCCGAGGTTCAAGCAATTCTCCTGCCTCAGCCTCCCAAGTAGCTGGGATTACAGGCATGTGCCACCACGCCCGGCTAATTTTTGTATCTTTAGTAGAGACAGGGTTTCACCATGTTGGCCAGGCTGATCTCGAACTCCTGACCTCGTGATCCACCTGCCTCGGCCCCCCAAAGTGCTGGGATTACAGGCATGGGCCACGGTGCTTGGCCACAATGAATTGATTTGAACATAATTTCACTGTCCCTCTTCTACTTCATATCTTCATTTTCCTCCCTTTCCAGTGCAGAATTCCATGGCTCATCAATATTATCACTCCATCCTAAACATCCTCAATCCCTTGCCCTTAATTTTTTTTATAGCAGACTGGTTAAAAAAAAAAACCCACTCTAGGCCGGGCACAGTGGCTCACGCCTGTAATCCCAGCACTCTGGGAGGCCGAGGCGGGTGGATCACTTGAGGTCAGGAGTTTGAGACCAGCCTGGCCAATACGGCGAAACCCTGCCTCTACTAAAAATACAAAAATTAACCGGGCGTGGTGGTGGGTGCCTGTAATCCCAACTACTTGGAAGGCTGAGGCAGGAGAATCGCTTGAACTCCGGAGGCGGAGGTTGCAGTGAGCCGAGATTGTGCCATTGCACTCCAGCCTAGATGACAAGACCAAAATTCAGTCTCAAAAAAAAAAAAACAAAAACCCACTCTAGTCGAATTTGACTATATATCTACTCTTTGTGGTACACTTTCATCTGGACGTGACTGACCTCACTTTATATTCATGAGAACTTGAAGTGGGCCCCTAGTACTACCTGACAATCGTAACAGTTCTCAAGTCTACTCACTCCTCCCACTCACCTAGATGACTATTTCCTCAAACCTCCAATGCCTTCTTCTGTAAGCACATTCTCCACAGACGACCTGCTTCCTATCTCACTTAGGAAACAGAAGCATTCAGAAAAGAAACTGCACAAAATGCTTCCTCTATACCGTTTAGCTTACTGCAGCAATTCCTGTATACTCTCCTTCATCTTGTTATAGTAGAAATTCTCCATGCTCCTATCTAAGGCTAATCCTTCCATTGATTAATAAAATACTTCCCCCTCTTACATTGTCAAGGATATTACTCAGCAAATACTCCCCTTCTCTGATACTCCCAGAAATACTCCTATATAATCTCCCCCTTCTCTGATAGATCATTGCCATCAGCATATAAACATGCTGTTATTTCTCACAGGTTTAAAACATTCTCATTTCTATATTAATATCTAACAAAGTAGACTTAAATATAAAGCAAGATGGGTTAAAGAGGGGACAGAGATAAAGATGAAACATTTTATAATGAGTAAGGTCACTTCATCAAGAAGACATAGGAAGTCTAAATCTGTATGTACCTAATATCAGAACTGCAAATACATCAAGCAAAAATTAATGACTGAAGACATAGACAATCCACAATTCCAGCTGGAGATTTCAACAGTTCTCTCAATTGTCATAACTGCTAGAAAGACAGTAAAAATATAAAAGACTTTAATACTATTACGTCAATTTACACTTATAGAACACTACATAAAACTACAGAATATAAATTATTTTTCAGTGCACCTAAGACACTGACCAAACAGATCCTATATAATGAGCTATAAAACAAGGCTCAATGAATTTAAAAGGACTGAAATAAGACTATATTGTCTGACTTTGACAGAATTAATTCAGAAATCAGTGACACTAAGACAGCTAGAAAAGTCCCAAATATTTGGAAATAAAGCAACACTCTTCTATATAACTCACGGGTCAAAAAAGAAGTCACAAGGGAAATTAAAAATATTTTGAGGCCGGGCGCGGTGGCTCAAGCCTGTAATCCCAGCACTTTGGGAGGCCGAGACGGGTGGATCACGAGGTCAAGAGATCGAGACCATCCTGGCTAACACCGTGAAACCCTGTCTCTACTAAAAAATACAAAAAACTAGCCGGGCGAGGTGGCGGGCGCCTGTAGTCCCAGCTACTCAGGAGGCTGAGGCAGGAGAATGGCATAAACCCGGGAGGCGGAGCTTGCAGTGAGCTGAGATCCGGCCACTGCACTCCAGCCTGGGCAATAGAGCGAGACCCCGTCTCAAAAAAAAAAAAAAATATTTTGAATTGATCTATAATAAAAATAGAACACAACAGAATTGGTGGGATGTAACTATATCAATATTTAGCGGTAAATTTTTTTTTCCTTTTTTTTGGAGATAGAGTCTCGTTTTGTCACCCAGGCTGGAATGCAGTGACGCAATCTTGCCTCACTGCAACTAGAGATAAATTTATAACATTAATGCTAGTATGAGAAAAGGAAAGTTTAAAATTTATATAGACTTCTACTTTAAAAAGAAAGATCTTAAAAAGTGCAAATTAGACTAGGTAAGGTGGCTCATGCCTACAATCCTAACACTTTGGGAGGCCAAGGCAGGAGGATCACTTGAGCCTAGGAGTTCGAGACCACCCTGAGCAACATAGTGAGACTCCATTTCTACAAAAAAAAATACAAAAGTTAGCTGAGTGTGGTGGTGTACACCTGTAGTCCCAGCTACTCGGAAGGCTGAGGTGAGAGGGTCACTTGAGCCAGGAGGTTGAGGCTACAGTGAGCCATGATCACACCACTGCACTCTAGCCTGGGCAACAGAGCAAAACCTTGTCTCAAAAGGAAGAAAAAA
The DNA here is from genome assembly GCF_001698545.2 of Rhinopithecus bieti. Taxonomy (NCBI): domain Eukaryota; kingdom Metazoa; phylum Chordata; class Mammalia; order Primates; family Cercopithecidae; genus Rhinopithecus; species Rhinopithecus bieti. Next base: position 680,231 of record NW_016824497.1, read on the forward strand.
AAATTAACCCAAAGTCAGAAGAATGAAAGATTAAGAAAACAGATAAATAATAGACCAAGGCAATTGCTGAAAAGATCAGTAAGACTGATAAACTTGTAGGGAGACATTAAAAGAGATAAAGAATTACCAATATTCCCAAGAAGGGATTATAGATTCTAGAGTCACTTATTTTATTTTATTTTTTGAGACAGCATCTGGCTATGTCACCCAGACTGGAGTGAAGTGGGGTGATCCTAGCTCACTATAACCTCCACTCCACCTCTCCGGCTCAAGTGATCCTCCCACCTCAGCCTCCCAAGTAGCTGGGACTACAGGTGCACGCCACCATGCTTGGCTAATTTTAAAATTCTATTTTATCGACAAGGTCTCATTATATTGCCCAGGCTGGGCTTGAACTTTTGGGCTCAAGCAATCCTTCTGCCTTGGCCTCCCAAAGATCTGGGATTACAGGTCTGAGCCACTGCACCTGGCTCTACAGTCATTTAGACGGTAACAGGGGAATATTGTAAACAACTTTCTGCCAAGAAAGTTAGATAAAATAGAGAAATGTTTTCAAAGACAAAAATTACCAAAACTGACATAAGAAACAGAAAATCAGAATAGTATTAAATCTATTTATTGGATTTATAGTTAAAAACCTTCAAAAAAAAGAAAACTCAAGGCACCTAAAACTTCACTGGTGAATGCTACTGAACGTTTAAAGGAATAATGCAGTCTTATACAAATTCTTCCAGAAGACAGAGAAGAAACAGTTCCTAACTCATTTTATGAGGCCAGGAAACTTTGATACCAAAATCAAACAAAGATGTATGAAAAAAGAAACCATCACCTGTCATGAACAAGGGAGTCTTAATAAAACATCGCCAAGTCAAATCCAGCAAGGCAGAAAAAGGATAATATACCGGCATGCAAGGCTAATTTAACACTTAAAATCTCATCAATGTAATTCACATTATCAGAATTAAAGGAGAAAATCTTATGATTATCTTGATAAAGAAAAGCATTAGAATGTAACACTTTCATAATAAAAACTCTCACCAAACTAGGAGTAGAAGGAAACTTCCTCAACCTGATAAAGGGAACATATGAAAAACCTATAGCTAACATCATAGTGAATGGTGAAAGACTCAAAATTTTCCTACTTAAATTGGGAATAAGGCAAGGATGTCTGTTCTATCACTTCCATTTGACATTACAACAGAGGTTCTGGCCAGTGCAATAAATATGGCAAGAAAATGAAACATAGGTGGCTCTCCATATATGCAGGTTCCACATCCACTGATTCAACCAATTATGGATTAACATGAGATTGGTTGAAACCTCAACTACAGAATCTGCAGATACAAAGAGCTGACTATACTATATGGCTATATTTTTTCCCCCCGAGACAAAGTCTTGCTTTGTCACCCAGGTTGGAGTGCAGTGGCACAATCTCAGCTCATTGCAACCTCCACCTCCTGGGCTCAAGAGATTCTCCTGCCTCAGCTTCCCAAGTAGCTGGGATTACAGGTGTGTGCCATCATGCCCAGCTAATTTTTGTATTTTCAGTAGAGGCAGGGTTTCACCATGTTGACCAGGCTTGTCTTCTCGAACTCCTGATCTCGTGATCCACCTGCCTCAGCCTCCCAAAGTGCTGGTATTACAGGCGTGAGCCACCGGGCCCAGCTATATGGCTATCTATCTATCAAGATAGGTTCTCACTCTGTCACTCACACTGGAGAGCAGTGGCACAATCACGGCTCACTGCAGCCTGGAACTCTCGGGCTCAGGCAGATCCTCCCACCTCAACCTCCTGAGTAGCTGGACTACAGACACACACCACCACACCTGGCTAATACTTGTATTTTTTGTAGAGATGGGGTTCTGCCATGTTGCTCAGGCTGGTCTCAAACTCCTGGGCTCAAGCAATCTACCTGCCTCAACCTCCCAAAGTGCTAGATTACAGACGTGATCCAACATGCATGCCCAGCCACACTATGGCATTTTGTATAATGGACCAGAGCATCAGCAGATTTTGGTATCCACAGGGGATCCTGGAACCAAATCCCTGAAGATACCAATGGACAACTGTATAAGGCAAAGAAAAACTGTAATTTTCTTCATTAACAGGTAACGTGTGTGTGCAGGAAATCTGAAATAATCTACACTTAAAAAAAAAATACTACAGCTGGGTTTGGTGGCTTATACCTGCAACCCTAGCACTTTGGGAAGCTGAGGCAAGAGGATCGCGTGAGCCCAGGAGTTCAAGACCAGCATGGGCAACATAGTGAGGCCCCGTCTCTAGGAAAAAAATTAAAAAAAAAAAAAAAAAGTTGCCAGGCATGGTGGCATGCACCTGTAGTCCCAGCTACTCAGGAGGCTGAGGTGGATTGCTTCAGCCTGGGAAGTCAAGGTTATGGTGAGCCACAATCACACCACTGTACTCCAGGGTTGGCAATGGAGTGAGACACTCTCTCAGAAAAAGCCCAGAATACAAAAAACTATGATAATAAGTGAATTTAGGAAGGCTGCAGGATACACAAACTGTGCCATTATGTGTGCATGTATATGCACATGCACACACACAAAACAAGCAATTGGAAGAGAAAATTTTGAAAGTATATCATTTTTAGGTCAGGCACAGTGGCTCACATCTGTAATAGTACTTTGGGAGGCCGAGGTGGGCAGATCATTCGAATCCAGAGTTCAAGACCAGTCTGGGTAACATGGCGAAACCCTGTCTCTACAAAAAAATACAAAAATTAGCTAGGCATGGTGGTGTATGCCGAGTTTCAGCTACTCGGGAAGCTGTGGTAAGAGGATCACTTGAGCCCGGAGGCAGAGGTTGCAGTGAGTGGAGATCGTTCTACTGCACTTCATCCTGGGTGGCAAAGTGAGAACATGTCACACACACACACACACACACACACACACAAAATTAAAAAGTATACCATTTTTAAGAGCATCAACAATCAAAAGATGTAGATTTACTCAGATAAATGTAACAAAGTATACGCAAGACTGAAAACCCGAAACATTTCTAGAATACAGAAATATGTCATGTTCATATATTGGAAGGCTCAATGTTATTAAGATAGCAATTCTCCCCACTAAAAAAAATCATTTTTAGATTCAATGTAACCTTAACTAAGTCGGAACTTTTTAAATAGAAATTTACCACCTGATTCCAAAATGTATACAGAAATAAGGTCAAGAATAATCAAAACAATCTTGAAAAAATAAAGATGTGGGACTCACACTACCAGGACTCACTAGAAAGTTACACTAATCCAGACAGTACGATATTGGCAGAAAAACAGACAATGGATGAGAAAAGTCCAGATGTAGATCCACACGTGGAAGTTCAATTTATTTTTGTTAAAGCACCAAGGCATTCACACAGATTATACTGAAACAAGTGGATATCCACATGGAAAAACAAACCTTAATCCCCTTCCTCATATTGAACATGAAAAATAACATGAGATGGATCATGGACATAATTTTAATAAGCTAAAACTAAAAACCTTCCAGAAGAAAACATTAAGAGAGCTTCATTATCTCCTTGGGGTAGACAAAGATATTAGGCATGAACCAGAAAACACTAATAGAAATTTTTAAAATTAATAAACTGGACATGATTAAAACTAAAACTTCTGGTTATCAAAAAACAGTTTAGAATATGAACAGGCAAGCCACAAACTGAGAGAAAAATGTGCACAAAACATGTAATCTGCATAAAGGACTCATCCAGAATATGTAGGTAAATATAACTAATAACAAAAAGACAAATAACCTAATTTTTTTTTTTTTTCTTTTTTTTTGAGATAGAGTCTCACTCTGTCGCCCAGGCTGGAGTGCAGCGGAGCGATCTTGGCTCATACAAGTTCTGCCTCCCGGGTTCATGCCATTCTCCTGCCTCAGCCTCCCAAGTAGCTGGGACTACAGGCAACCGCCGCCACACCCAGCTAATTTTTTGTATTTTTAGTAGAGACGGGGTTTCACTGTGTTAGCCAGGATAGTCTTGATCTGACCTCGTGATCCGCCCGCCTTGGCCTCACAATGTGCTGGGATTACAGGTGTGTAATCCGCACCTGGCCCCCAAATAACCTAATTTTAAAATGGGCAAAAGATGTGAATACATGAGTCCAAAAGGAGATAGTCAATAACCACATTTAAAAAAAAATCCTTAATAGCATTAGTTATCAGGGAAAGGTAAATTAAAATCTATTTAAACTTTACAACCACTATAAAGTACTACTAACAAAGAAATACTACTACATACCCAGTAGAATGCCTAAAACTTAACAAACCGACAACATCAAATGTTGGTGAGAATATGGAATAACCAAAATTCTAATACACAGTTGATGTGAGTATAAAAGTACTTAGAAGTCAGTATGGCAAGTATCCCCTAAAGTTAAACATACAAATACCCTCCTGACCCAGCAAATCCACAGCTAGGAATTTATCCAAAATAAAATCATATGTCCACAAAAAAACTCATACAGTAACAGCCAAAAACTAGAAACATAGAAACAACCCAAATATCTATTAGCTGGTGAATAATGATGTATCCAACAACAGAACAGTATTCAGCAATAAAAAGGAATGAACTGCCGGGCACGGTGGCTCACGCCTGTAATCCCAGCACTTTGGGAGGCCGAGGCGGGCGATCATTAGGTCAGGAGTTTGAGACCAGCCTGGCCAACATAGTGAAATCCCGTCTCTACCAAAAATACAAAAGAATTAGCCAGGCATGGTGGCGGGCGCCTGTAATCCCAGCTACTCCAGAGGCTGAGGCAGGAGAATCGCTTGAACCCAGAAGGTAGAGATTACAGTGAGCCGCAATCACGCCACTGCACTCCCAGGCAACAGCGTTAAGACTCCGTCTCAGGACGGGCGCGGTGGCTCAAGCCTGTAATCCCAGCACTTTGGGAGGCCGAGACGGGCGGATCATGAGGTCAGGAGATCGAGACCATCCTGGCTAACACGGTGAAACCCCGTCTCTACTAAAAAATACAAAAAACTAGCCGGGCGAGGTGGTGGCGCCTGTAGTCCCAGCTACTCGGGAGGCTGAGGCAGGAGAATGGCGGGAACCCGGGAGGCGGAGCTTGCAGTGAGCTGAGATCCGGCCACTGTACTCCAGCCTGGGTGACAGAGCAAGACTCCGTCTCAAAAATAAGTAAATAAATATATATGTAAAAAAATTATGTCTCTAAGTATATNAAATGAGACTGTAGTCACCTTGCAGGCGGCAGGGACAGAATGGTAAGGAACAAAGTTCTATCTCCTAAGCCTGCTCTCATTAATGTTAGAGCAATACTAACAGCAATGAGTTCATCTAGCACCTAGATCTTGGCTTCAGCACCCACATCTTGGCTTTAAAATACCATTTCCTGGCCAGGCGCGGTGGCTCAAGCCTGTAATCCCAGCACTTTGGGAGGCCGAGACAGGCGGATCACGAGGTCAGGAGATCGAGACCATCCTGGCGAACACGGTGAAACTCCGTCTCTACTAAAAGATACAAAAAACTAGCCGGGCGAGGTGGCAGGCGCCTGTAGTCCCAGCTACTCAGGAGGCTGAGGCAGGAGAATGGCGTAAACCCGGGAGGCAGAGCTTGTAGTGAGCTGAGATCCGGCCACTGCACTCCAGCCTGGGCGACAGAGCGAGACTCCGTCTCAAAAAAATAAATGAATGAATAAATAAATAAATAAAATACCATTTCCTGTGGATGGGTGTGATGGCTCATACCTGTAATCCCAGCACTTTGGGAGGCCAAGGTGGGCAGATCACCTGAGGTCAGGTGTTCGAGACCAGTCTGGCCAACATGCTGAAACCCTGTCTCTACTAAAAATACAAAAATCAGCTGGGTGTGGTGGCGGGCACCTGTAATCCCAGCTACTTGGGAGGCGGAGGCATGAGAATCAGTTATACCCAGGAAGCAGAGGTTTCAGTGAGCCAAGACCGCATCACTGCACTCCAGCCTAGGTGACAAGAGTGAGACTCCATCTCAAAATAAAAAACCATTTCCAGGCCAGGTGCGGTGGCTCATGTCTGTAATCCCTGCACTTTGGGAGGCTGAGGCGGTGGATCATGAAGTCAGAAGATCGAGAACATCCTGGCTAACACAGTGAAACCCCGTCTCTATTGAAAATACAAAAAATTAGCCGGGCGCAGTCGTGGGCGCCTGTAGTCCCAGCTACTTGGGAGGCTGAGGCAGGAGAATGGCGTGAACCCAGGAGGCGGAGCTTGCAGTGAGCCGAGATCGCGCCACTGCACTCCAGCCTGGGCTACAGAGCAAGACTCCCTCTCAAAAAAAAAAAAAAAAAAACCATTTCCTGACTGGGTGCAGTGGCTCACGCCTGTAATTCCAGCACTTTGGGAGACCGAGGCAGGTGGATCACTTGGTCAGTTTGAGACAACCTGGCCAACATGGCGAAACCTCATCTCTACTAAAAACACAAAAAATTACCTGGTCCTGGTAGGCACATGTCTATAATTCCAGCTACTAGAGAGGCTAAGGCACAAGAATTACTTGAATCCGGGAGGCAGAGGTTACAGTGAGCCAAGATCGCACCACTGCACTCTACCTGGGTGACTGAGTGAGACTCTGTCTCTAAAATAAAATAAAATGACATTTCCTACTACAAGAAACCAGTGATCCTTGGAGAAATGGCTGATTCCAAGGCTGGGACGGAGATAACAGATGACAGGATGTTCCAAGGTAATCAAGGTATCAAAGAATGAAGTAATCGCAAAATGAGGTGACATGTAAAAAATACAGAGAGCCCAGCAACCACGTCGTCACTCTGCTCAGCCCTTATCAAGTATTTTCTGTATGTCAAGGAGTTGAAACACTTTACTGATATTTAAACTCCATATTTAATCTTTGTAACTACTGTGAATTATTATTAACAATGAGGAAATTCAGGCATGGAAAGTAATGCAACCAGGAATCATGAGCATATATTATTTTTCACTTGTTCTAAGTGTAAAATTTTAGCAAATTTAGAGCTGTGCCACAATCTAACTTTCAAACATTTCCATCATTCCCAAAAGAAACGTCAGGCCCATTTGTAGTTACTCTGTGCTCCTACCTCTAGCCCCAGGCAACCACTACTTTCTGACTCTATGGATTTGTCTTTTCTGAATATTTCATACAAATGGAATTACTTAATATATGGTGTTTTTGTTTAGTTTCTTTCACTTAGCACAATCTTTTTAAGGTTCATTGCAATAGGTATCAGAATTTCATTCCTTCTTGTTGTCAAATACTATTCCATGGTATAGCTATACTATATCCATTTACCAGCTGATATAGATCTAGGTTTTTTACATTTTTTGGCTATTGTGAATAATGCGGCTATGAACACTCATGTACAAGTTTTTGCATGAACTACATTTTCATTTCTCTTGAGTAGATAGATACCTGGCAGTACAACTCCTGGGTCATATAATTCATCTATGTTTAACTTCTTAAGAAACTGTCAAACCAGGCCGGGCGCAGTGGCTCACGCCTGTAATCCCAGCACTTTGGGAGGCCAAGGCGGGCGGATCACAAGGTCAGGAGATCGAGACCACTGTGAAACTCAGTCTCTACTAAAAATACAAAAAATTAGCCGGGCGCGGTGGCGGGTGCCTGTAGTCCCAGCTACTCGGGAGGCTGAGGCAGGGGAATGGCGTGAACCCAGAAGACGGAGCTTGCAGTGAGCCGAGATCGTGCCACTGCACTCCAGCCTGGGGGACAGAGCGAGACTCCCTCTCAAAAAAAAAAAAAGAAACTGTCAAACCAGGAGGGGTGCTGTGGCTCACAGCTATAATCTCAACACTTTGGGAGGCCAAGCCAGGGAACTGCTTGAAGCCAAGAGTTCAAGATCAGCCTGGACACATAGACACGTAAGGTCCATCTCTATGAAAAAATTTGTAAGTGGTGGCTCATGCCTGTAATCCCAGCACTTTGGGAGGCCGAGGTGGATGGGAGTTCGAGATCAGCCTAACCAACATGGAGAAACCCTATCTCTACTAAAAATACAAAAAATTAGCCAGGCGTCATGGCGCATGCCAGTAATCCCAGCTACTTGGAAGGCTGAGACAAGAGAATCACTAGAACCCAGGAGGTGGAGGTTGCGGTGAGCTGGGATCGCACCATTGCACTCCAGCCTGAGCAACAAGAGCGAAACTCCATCTCAAAAAAAAAAAAATTTTTTTAATAAAAATTAGCCAGGCTCGGGTGGTGCACACCTGTTGTCTCCCAGCTACTTGGCAGACTGAGGCAGAAGGATTGCCTGACCCCAGGTTTTGGAGGCGGCAGTGAGCTATGACCATGCCATGGCACTACAGCCTGGGTGATAGAGTGAGACCCTGTCTCTTTAAAAAAGAAAGAGAGAAAGAAAAAAAGGGGGGAGGGGAGGAAAGGAAAGAAGAGAAGGAAGGAAAGAAAATAAAAAAGACAAAGAAAAGAGCCAAACTGTTTTCCCAAATAGTTATATCACTTCACATTCCCACCAGCAATATACGTGTTTTTTCCACATCCTCACCAATATTTGCTATTGTTTATTATTCTTACAGGCAAAAACGTTAAAATATTTTAAGAAGCTGAAACTATACATATTTATTACTTTTGCCCCACCGTCTTTCCTTTTATATAAAATTCTATCCCCTTTCAAACATCTACACCTTCCATGACATAAATCAAGATTGAATAAAATCTGAGTATGTTCAATAAATGCAGAAAACTATACATTTGCATAAATAACTGCTCTTACATAAAATTTTACTTCAAATTTAAAATGAAAGATTATATATACACACAAAGTATGTACAAAATATTACTTAGAAATGGCATACATACCTAATTTTAGTTCAATTGCTGTGTTGGTGTTACATTTGTACTCTGCCAGTTTCTTCTCCACTGCACTCTTATATTCTACCAAAAATTTCTCCATAGCACCAAATCCTAAGAGAAAAGGTTTTTAAAAGGTTTAATTGGAAGTGATTTAAATCGTCCAACTTATAATAGGGTTATTAGAAGTGGAATGGGGTATGATTTAAAACATGCTGACAGATCATAAAAGCACAAGTCATTCTCCACATAAATGTATTAAGAATGCCAGCCGGGCATGGTGGCTCACACCTGTAATCCTAGCACCTTGGGAGGCCGAGGCGGGTGGATCACGAGGTCAGGAGTTCACGGTCAGCCTGGCCAAGATAGTGAAACCTGTCTCTACCAAAAATACAAAAATTAGCCAGGCACGGTGGCAGGCGCCTGTAATCCCAGCTACTTGGGAGGCTGAGGCATGAGAATCTCTTGAACCCGGGAGGCAGAGGCTGCAGTGAGCTGAAATCACGCCACTGTCCTCTCGCCTGGGCGACAGAGCAAGATTCTGTCTCAAAAAAAAAAAAAAAAAAAAAAAAGTGCCTCATTACAAAACAGAGAAAGAAATCACTCTTGAGAGACAAGCTTATAAACTAGGCATACTTAATATAAATGAATAAACCTGAAAATTAACATGATAGATTACTAACATTTCTGAACATTTACTAATACAAATAATCTGCTAAAATTAATACCTAAGTCGTCTTTTCATTATAAGATGTAAAAGCAAAATGAGAATGTCCTCTGATAATTATGACAGAATTTCATTTTAAGTATTGGAAAAAGTCTACCAGAGTGCTTCAGATAAGGAAATGATAATGCATGGAATGTCTCAAGAAGAATACACAAATATCTGGTAACCACAGTTACCCTAGGTAAGAAAGAAGGAAGAGGAACAGGGGCACAAAGAAAACATCTTTCCACTATATTAAATATTTAAAAATCATGCATGCCTAAAGTCATAAACTGTAAGCTACTGGCACAATAAAGTAGTTTTACTACAAAGCGGTTATTCAATAATATATATAATAAATAACACTGGAAGATAATCACTCTCAAAAGAAACTTTCAAGATAACAAATCTCCTGACAAAATGAATATAAAGATTAGTAAAAATGGGTCGGGCGCGGTGGCTCACGCCTGTAATTTCAGCACTTTGGGAGGCCGAGGCAGGGGGATCACGAGGTCAAGATGGAGATCATCCTTGCCAACATGGTGAAACCCCTTCTCCACTAAAAATACAAAAATTAGCTGGACGTGGTGGTGTGCGCCTGTAGTCCCAGCTACTCCAGAGGCTGAGGCAGAAGAATTGCTTGAATCTGGAAGGCAAAGGTTGCCGAGATCGCACCACTGTACTCCAGTCTGGTGACAGAGCAAGACTCAGAGTCTCCAAAAAAAGAAAATTAGTAAAATTTCAGGCAGAAAAAAGCCATAAGCAAAAAGGAAAAATCGGTACAATGATGTGCTAGATGTGCTATGAACTCGAAAAAGGGGTTAAAACACACACACAGAAAATGGGAGACTTGAAGCAGTATAGATTAATAGTTTGGAGTCAGAATTCCTGGATTCTATTTCACACACTTACTGAGCTAGTGAGCTCAGTGAACTAGAGCACATTACTTAACCCCTCTGACCCTAATCTACAGAACTGAGATTACAGAATTTACTTCGAGGAGTGTAAGCAACAAAATTTAACCTGCGAAATCATGTATTAGCTTAATTCGCACAATTCTGTAAGTAGGTATTATATCAACTCCACTTTATATTCAGAAGTTCAGGCTTAGAAAGAGGTTGAGTTGAAGGGCATCCAGCTACTAAATGATGGGCCCTAAATTCGAATTTAGATGTAATTCTTAGCGTTTGTCCTCCCTCTTCTGTTGTACTTCAAGATCCTACAATTTCCATCTGGTAGAAAAGTCGTTCTTTGAACATCTCTAGAGCTCATACAACAGCTTGTCTATTCCACATATCCATAAAAATGGAGACTACGAGGAATGCCCTGAAAAGAGATGATAAAAGCAACAGAGGCCAGCGAGGTGGCTCAATCCTGTAATTCTAACACTGTGGAAGCAGAGGCGAGAGAATGGCTTGAGGCCAAGAGTTTCAGACCAGCCTGAGGCAATACAGCCAGACTCTGTCTCTAAAAGGTTTAAAAAAAGTTTTTTTTAGCCGAACGTTGTGGTGCATGCCTGGAGTCCTAGCTACTCGGGAGGCTGAGGCAAGAGGATAGCTTGAGCGTAGGAGGAGTTGAAGGCTGCCGGGAACTATGATCGTTACACTCCAGCCTGGGCGACAGAGAGAGAGAGACCCTGTCTCAGGAAAAAGAAACTGTCCCTAACTTCAAAAGATAAGTAATCGAAAAAAATAATCACACCAAAACAGCCTTAATACACGTACAAAGTAATAGCAATTATACATTAGTAAATGTTGTAAGTTGAAGGGACGCTAGAATGTACTCAAGAGAATTGTATTATAGTAGTCCAACCCTAAAAGAGAAGGGAGGAGTTCAGGAACAAAGTCTTTCTCAAAGGGCATCTAAATACGATCCTCGGAATACTAAAGTGTGAGAAATTAAGGAGACGATTATGAAGTCAGTCGAGATCCAAGTGGGAGCGCTAGAGCAGGGCAAGTCAGCAATGCGCTAGCTCAGAAGTTGACTGTAGTGGAAGGTAGACGGAGACCTGGAAGAGGAGGAGGATCTGAGCATTAAAATCAGCTGGCGGGAACAGGACCAGATGTACAAGATCTGAAGCAAGCAGCAGTGGACAAAAGGAATGGGAAGAGAAACAGGCCCCAAGGCATGTGGCATTTTACAAGCCCAAATCTTGACGCTTTCCCCCGGCCTCTTCGGCTTTCGGTAGGGGCCGGGTTGCTCGCACAAGGCGCAAAACCCCAAGCAGTTGGGGGCGGGGGCGCGGACCGCGGCCAAGGGAGCTGCTGGGCTGAGAGTTCCGCGCTTCCGGTCCCAAGCAGGCCTTCTGGAACCCAGGCTACAGCCCGAAAGTTCCAGGCGGGCATTGCCACCACCGTCTCGGCGTTCTATCCCAGATCTGGCCGCCTCCTCCCCTTGGTAAACTTTTCCCGGGAACTTACCCGCCATTTCCGAGCTACGAGCACCCGCGGCTGAGGAAGGACGAATCAACCCGCGCGCTCCCGGGCCGGAAGTGACCGCACAGTCTGACACATTGTCCCCGCCCACTCCCAGCGTGACGTTAGCCAATTGAAGGAGGCGTGTCCAGGAGCCCGGCGGCGGAAGCGCCTCAAGAGGCGGGGCTAACACGGAGAAGTCTGCACGGGCCATTAGCCCTGCGAATTGCCGAGCCAGTGCGAATGCCGTCGGCCGCTTTGCAGGCCTGAAGTGGAGAAGGAGGCCGCAAATGAACCTTCGCGGTTGAGATGCTCTCCGCCCTAAGAAAGTTTCTCTGGGGTTGATTTGATCAATAGAGACACTTTACGCCTGTTTTCCTTACCCGTCCCTGAGATGTTTTGGAGACTGGCTGAAAATCTTTCCTCTTGGCCTGGACAGTGCATCCAAACACTTGAGCCCTGTGGGCAATTTTACCCTAGGTAAGATTTTACCTAGGTAAAATGTAGAGGTTGAGTCTCAGTTGCGGAAGAAGTTTTCACTTATTTTCCTACTTTGTTTCTCATTTTACTGTAAACTTTAACATCTTTTTTCCTTTCTCCCCTGTTTCTAACGTATACAGTATGATATTTAGGTACTCTGCTTTCACTTTTCAGGGCACTAGGCAACCATTTAACGCGGAAAAATCGTTACCTAGGCCAGGCGCGGTGGCTCACGCTTGTAATCCCAACACTTTGGGAGGCCGAGGCAGGTAGATTGCCTGAGCTCAGGAGTTCGAGACCAGCGTAGCCAACATAGTGAAACCCCGTCTCTCCTAAAAATACAAAAATTAGCCAAGCATGGTGGCGGGCGCCTGTAATCCCAGCTGCACAAGAGGCTGAGGCAGGAGAATCGCTTGAACCCTGGAGGCAGAAGTTGCAGTGAGCCGAGATTGCGCCACTACACTCCAGCCTGGGCGACAGAGTGAGACTCCGTCTCAAAAATAAATAAATAAATAAATAAATAAATAAATAAATAAATAAATTGTTACCTAATAAATACCTCAAGTGGCCTGATGTAGTCTTGCATGCCACATGTTCTAGTGGTTTGAATTACATCACAAGGTGCTACCTGATTTTAGCCGTAGGCCTTCTTAGTATTTAGTAGCTGTTGGAACTGTTTTGCCCAGAGGATAAAGCACTGTTTAGGTATCCACAAATATTTCCACAATGTTGGTTATACACCAGAATTCCTTGTCTCAACAAATATTTGTTAACAGGTTTTACACTGATGCACGCTAAAGCTAAAATGGACCCTTGGGATGATGGTCTAGAACTAACACGCCTTCTCATTTTAGAGATAAGGAAACCAAATCCCAGAAAAGATAAACTGCCCAAGTTCTCTCTCAGAATGCAACCTATGCAGAGTGCAGTTCATCAGATACTCAGCCCAGTATTTATTTGCTGAACGATACAGAGATGGCTTTCCTGAAGATAAAGATCAGAAAAGGTACTGAGAATGCCCAGATCCTTTTTCTTTCTTTCTTTTTTTCTTTTTCTTTTTTCTTTGAGACGGAATTTCACTCTTGTTGCCCAGGCTGGAGTGCAATGGCACAATCTTGGCTCCCCACAACTTCCGCCTCCCGTGTTCACGTGATTCTCCTGCCTCAGCCTCCTGAGTCACTTGGATTACAGGCATGCGCCACCATGCCTGGCAATTTTGTCTTTTTGTAGAGATGGGGTTTCTCCATGTTGGTTAGACTGATCTCAAACTCCTGACCTCAGATGATCTGCCCATCTCGGCCTCCAAAAGTGCTGGGATTACAGGTGTGAGCCACTGCGCTTGGCCAGATCCTTTTTCTTGAAACCTAATGATACACAAGAAATTACAGTCATAATGTTAAGACAGGAAACTGAAATCAATAGGACTAATGACATTATGGATCAAAAAAGGAAAACAATCTTTTTCTTTAATAATCATTTTTGGCCAGGCACGTTGACTCACACCTGTAATCCCAGCACTTTGAGAGGCCAAGGCGGGCAGATCACCTGAGGTCAGGAGTTCGAGACCAGCCTGGCCAACATGGTAAAACCCTGTCTCTACTAAAAAGTACAATAAATTAACCAGACGTGGTGGCATGCACCTGTAATCTCAACTACTTGGGAGGCTGAGGCAGGAGAATCACTTGAACCCAGGAGGCAGAGGTTGCAGTGAGCTGAGACAGTGCCACTGCACTCCAGCCTGCACAACAGAGTGAGACTCCATCTCAAAAAATATATATATATTTTCTTTTCAAAATGGCAAGACCCATCATTTCTTTCTGAAATCACCGTATCTATCGATCAATTGCTGACCAGCAATTATGTTCTTTATAAGTAAGAAATCAAGAAGAATTACGTTTTAACTGTGGTATATCACAGATTATTAGTCCTGTGATATTATGGTTAGTTGTAGGGAAAAAATATGATGAAACTTACTGATACATTGTGTGACTAGCATTTAATGTGATCTGCTTGCAGAATTGAGGTTTTATATTGTCCTCGTCTTAGAGGTTCACTTTTTTTTTTTTTTTTTTGAGATAGGGTCTCACTGTCACCCAGGCTGGATTGCAATGATGCAATCATAGCTCACTACAGCCTCCAGCCTCCAACTGCTGGGCTCAAAAGATCCTCCTGCCTCTCAGCCTCCCAAATAGCCAGGACTACAAATGTGTGCCACTGTGCACAGCTAATTTTTTTGTTTTTAGGTAGAAATGGAATCTCAGTATGTTGCTCAGGCTGGTCCCAAACTCCTGGCCTCAAGCAATCTTCTTAGCTTGGCCTCTCAGAATCCTGGGATAATAGGCATGAACCACCATGTCCATCCTCACATATTTTTTTTAATGTTACAGAATAGATGTTTTGGTACAGTTTACCTAGAAGATAAAAGAATGACTTATTTTGGGGCCGGGCGCGGTGGCTCAAGCCTGTAATCCCAGCACTTTGGGAGGCCGAGACGGGCGGATCACAAGGTCAGGAGATCGAGACCATCCTGGCTAATACGGTGAAACCCCATCTCTACTAAAGAATACAAAAAACTAGCCGGGCGACGAGGCGGGCGCCTGTAGTCCCAGCTACTTGGAATACAAAAAACTAGCCGGGCGACGAGGCGGGCGCCTGTAGTCCCAGCTACTTGGGAGGCGGAGGCAGGATGAGGGCGTGATCCTGGGAGGGGGAGCTTGCAGTGACGTGAGATCTGGCCACCACAATCCAGCCTGGGCAACTGGGCGANTTTTTTTTTTTTAACTTATATTTTACTTTCTTCTAAAGGGAATTTAAGAAAGCAACTATTACAGTCATGGAATAAATAAAATTTCTACAAAAGGAATATGCTGTCCTCATATATATGGAAGAGACAACATATCTTCTGTGAAGTTTAGTGCTCTACTAGTCCCAGTTCTACTACTTCATGCTTGTTCAACCTTGTTCCATCTATTAAATGGAGATAATAGTACTGCCCAGTCACCACACTGGGTTGTTGTAAAAACCAAACGGAATATTTGTGAACGAGCTTTGTAAACTCTAAAACTCTATGTAGGTATGAAGTGGTGTTACTATGATAACATTTATTGTAGTAAGGGAGATTTGGAAAAGGCATTTTCTTCAGAGAAAAGGGCCATATTACACTATTAGGTGTGAACTAGCAACCATGTGTTGGTACAGGCTCAAGTTCATATGGACTGATAAATTTCACTATCTTGCTTTGAAACCTCCAGAATGGTTTAAAATTTGGCGTAAAAAATATGGTCATCAGGCCAGGTGCAGTCGCTCACGCCTGTAATCCCAGCACTTTGGGAGGCAGAGGCAGGTGGATCACAAGGTCAGGAGATTGAGACCATCCTAGCTAACACGGTGAAACCTCATCTCTACTAAAAACACAAAAAATTAGCTGGGCGTGGTGGCAGGTGCCTGTAGTCCCAGCTACTCAGGAGGCTGAGGCAGGAGAATGGCATGAACCTGGGAGTTTTCAATCCCAAGAGCCATGAAATACTTGAACAAAAGTGAAAGCTTAGTTATTTGGGAGGAAAATTATGTTCTTGGTATTACTACATTAGTCTTTTAACCAACATTTAATAGGTGTCAACCATATGTCAGACACACAGTGACTTTCTCTGCAAAGTAAAGGCAGCAAATTGGCCCTTTCTACAACATGAACGGGGAAGAAAAAAAGTAGAAAACCAGAACCAATTTGAGAGACTTGGGCCATAATATCAGCTTATCAGTTTCTTACTGAGTAACCTCAAGCAAGAGTGTGAAATTAAGTCAGGGACCTTCATGGGTGCACAAGTGATCTACTGGGATATAAAGTATTAAAAATGCAGCTAGGCACAGTGGCTCATGCCTGTAATCTCAGCATTTTGGGAGGCCGAGGCAGGCGGATCATTTGCGGTCAGAAGTCTGAGACCAGCCTGGCCAACATGGTGAAATCCTGTCTCTACTAAAAATAAAAAAATTAGCTGGGGCCAGGCACGGTGGCTCATGCTTGTAATCCTAGCACTTTGGGAGGCTGAGCTGGGCTGATCACTTGAGGTCAAGAGTTCGACCAACTGGCCAAAATGGTGAAACCCCATCTCTACTAAAAGTACAAAAAATTAGCTGGGCATGGTGGCACGTGCCTATAGTCCCAGCTACTCGGGAGGCTGAGGCAGGAGAATTGCTTGAGTCCGGGAGGTGGAGGTTGCAGTGAGCCAAGATCGTGCCAGTGCACTCCAGCCTGGGCAACAGATCAAGACTCTGTCTCACACACACACACAAAAAGCCGGGCATGGTGGTACACGCCTATAATCCCAGCTACTCAGGAGGCGGGAGGCTGAGGTGGGCCGATCCCTTGGACCTAGGAGGCAGAGGTTGTAGTGCGCTGAGATCATGCCTCTACACTCCAGCCTGGGCAACAGAGTGAGACTTCATTTCAAAAAAAAATAAAAAAAGTATTAAAAGTGAATATTTATAATCTTTTTTGTCTAAAAAATAAAACATTAACAGTAATATTTAATATGTAAATTAACAGTAGTAAAATGCATAAATTTTAAGGAGATATGGCCAAAAGTTGTTATACATATGTGTGCCAAATAAAAATGTATCATAATGACTAGATTATCTGATTTCTAAAGCCACTTGGCTCTAAAATTCCTGATTCTGTATTATTCAACTGCCTCAGTTTCTCTTAAACTATATTAAAAAATAAAATCCTATCTCTACTAACATTGACTTCCTCACATAAAACAAAATTTAATTTTGAAAAGATTTAAAAAAGCAAACCTTTTATTCTTTAAATGCATCCTATCCCTATCGTCTTACCCTTCTTACCTGATAAAGCAGGTTCTCTTTGTGTCATATGGTGCCAGTCCGTATGACTCATTCTTCCTCTTAATTCATTCAACAGATCGGCAAAGGGACTGGCCCTGTGTTTATGCGATTAATGAAGTTAACCTTAAAGTCTGGATCCCCCTAGAAAATTTTTGAAAACAATCTCTTTAATTTTCACTAACCTGCACAGTGGTTGATTTAGCTTGTTGACTTCATATAGTCCCTCAAAACTCTAATTTGTAAAAAGAATTAGAGAAAACACTACCATAAAACTAAACTTTATTTTTATTATTTTAAGGTTTATGAACTAAACACTGAAATAGCACCATTATGTAGTTGGTATAAACCTTGTTGCTTTGTGTGTCCACATCATGGGAAGTTAAAACTCCTGCTGTACATAGCGATATAGGTAAATAGGTTACAAAGGAGTTGACTGAAAAACAAACCATTAAAATGACAGATTTCACAACAAGGTGAATATATTCTTAATATTATTGAACTATAAACTTAAAAATAGTTAACATGGTAAGTTTTATGTTATGTGTTTTTTTACATTAAAATAAAGTCAATGGCCTGGTGCAGTGGCTCACACCTGTAATCCCAGCACTTTGGGAGGCCAAGGTGGGTGGATCACCTGAGGTCGGGAGTTCGAGACCAGCCTGACCAACATGAAGAAACCCCGTATCTACTAAAAATACAAAATTAGCTGGGTGTGGTGGCGCATGCCTGTAATCCCAGCTGTTCGGGAGGCTGACACAGAAGAATCGCTTGAACCCCGGAGGCAGAGATTGCGGTGAGTTGAGGTTGTGCCATTGAACTCCAGCCTAGGCAACAAGAGTGAAACTTCATCTTTTTTTTTTTT
>NW_016824497.1:701564-711116 GCF_001698545.2 Rhinopithecus bieti
TACTCGGGAGGCTGAGGCAGGAGATTGGCGTGAACCCGGGCGGCAGAGCTTGCAGAGACCTGGGATCCGGCCACTGCACTCCAGCCCGGGCGACACAGCGAGACTCCGTCTCAAAAAAAAAAAAAAAAAAAAATCCTTAAGCATATGATTAGAATCAGGAACTAAAAACTGCCTCATTCACATTTAACCCGTTACTACCAACACGTGTGTAACACAGGCCTTTCCCTCTGAATGTCACCAGGGACTAGCTGTGGCCCAGGGTGAGTAAGCAACACAATTTCCAAGAGGTGATCTTTTGCCACAGTAAATTGTATCCCTGGTACAGTAGCTCTAAAGAGACAATTTTCTGGGACGTGGGAGTATTCTTGGAGACAAGCCCACCAGTAGCTCTGGATTTCCCTAGACAATTTTAACTCAGATTAGATTCTAACTTTCTTACCAATCTCTAAGAAAGTCTAGCTATTGGCCGGGCGCGGTGGCTCACGCCTGTAATACCAGCACTTTGGTCGGCCAAGACGGGGGGATCATGAGGTCAGGAGATAGAGACCATCCTGGCTAACACGGTGAAACCCCGTCTCTACTAAAATACAAAAAAAATTAGCAGGAGAATGGCGTGAACCCGGGAGGCAGAGCTTGCAGTGAGCCGAGATCGTGCCACTGGACTCCCAGCTTGGGCAGCAGAGCAAGACTCCGTCTCAAAAAAAAAAAAAACAACAACAAAGAAAGTCTAGCCATTCCCCATCAGGAGCTTACCCTCCTTCTCTCTACTCTTCAATCAATTAAGCACCCGAACACTCAAACACTAAATGTAAACTGTCATCTTCCCAGATCCAGAGTCCTGTTTGGAATACATTTATGGAGTCAAGGAGAGGTATTGGGAAATTGATACAGTGAATATTATATCCTTCCTCCTCTTCTCCCTGGGTTTCTTACAACAAACAGGAACACGCTGCTGTACCATGCAGCAGTGAGGGCCTGCTATGTTCATTCACCAAGGCAGGCCTGCTTATCACAGAAGAACTGCCTCACCTTTCTGATCTGTCCTTCTGGGGATAATGATGAATCACACCTTCTCTACTCTTAAGCTTATTTGCTCCTTATTGATAACTTCTCTGTTAGGCTCAGGTTCAGGTTCCAGGCCATGTTTGGAGAGCAGGTAGATTAAAACCACCTTTGCAAAATTATGACTGAGATAGTGAAAGAGATTTAACTTAATTTACTCCATTTTGCTTTTAACCTCCAAGCTGTCCTTGTTCATTCCTGGGCGTAGGCTGAACTAACTTTGGGAGAGATTTATAGTTTATAGTTTAATCAAAGACAGTAACAGCCCTTTCCCAAAGCAGACCTCTTCTTTGCCTGGGGACTAGATTGCCTTAGTAGGACTAACATTAGCCACAAGATTAGAAATTATGGGTTAGGAGTCATGCAGCTGGAGGCTACAAGATTCTAACCCTCCGTAAACTGCTTTTAAGATCAGTGCTTGAGATATTTTGCAGACCCTGCACTTGATGGATCAGCTGGCCCCACCCAGATCAATAAACTGACCCATCTGATTTTGTGGTCCCCACCCAGGAACTGACTGACAACTCTGACTCCCTATGATTTCATCTCTGATCAATCAGCACTTCTGGCTCACTGGCTTCCCCCAACCCACCAAGTTATCCTTAAAAACTCTGCTCCCCGAATGCTCAGGGAAACTGATTTGAGTAATAATAAAACTCCTGGCTGGCGTGGTGGCTCACACCTGTAATCCCAGCACTTTGGGAAGCTGAGGCGGGCAGATCACGAGGTCAGGAGATCAAGACCATCCTGGCTAACACGGTGAAACCCCATCTCTACTAAAAACACAAAAAATTAGCCGGGCGTGGTGGCGGGCGCCTGTAGTCCCAGCTACTCGGGAGGCTGAGGCAGGAGAATGGCGTGAGACCGAGAGGCAGAGCTTGCAGTGAGCTGAAATTGTGCCACTGCACTCCAGCCTAGGCGACACAGTGAGACTCCATCTCAAAAAAAAATAATAATAATAGTAATAATAAAACTCTGGTCTTCCACACAACCAGCTCTCCATGAATTACTCTTTCTCAATTGCAATTTCCCTGTCTTGATGAATTGGCTCTGTCTAGGCAGCGGGCAAGGTGAACCCCTTGGTCGGTTACAGGATGAATGGCAAATAGGTGAAAGAACACTCCGGGGGCTGTAGGTAGGTGAAATACAGCTTTATTCAGCAGCTCTTCTTATACTGTCTGCTCTGTCTGGGCTGCTTGAGCCTGTGGCTCCCACGCACAACTGCGCAGGCCGGCTGTCTCTCCCTTGCCTTCAGGGTCAGCAGCTTAATTCTTTCTTTCTCTGAGCACAAGCAAGTCTAGCTATGTCCTGGCTCCCTCCTGTCCATCTGTAAGATGGATAGCTTTGACTCGCTCTATTTCTCTGGGTGCGAGCATGCCTGTACAGTGTCAGTACGGCATTTATACCTTTTACAGACAATGTGGTGTAGAGCCAAGTGATGGCCTTCCCACGTTATGGCTACATGGCTGTGATAACAGGTGGAGTTATACGCCTGTGCTCTAAACTCTCTGAGTCACTCTGGATGTTTACCTTGGCCCCTCCTTGACCAAAGCACAGCCATGTTCCTTATACCCTACAAGGCTGGATCTATGTTATCTTCATCCCTGAGTTCTCACTTAAAGTGAGAGCAAATTCTTTTAACTAACATTTACTAAAGATTTTTATTCAGATTAATTGTTGTATTGAAGACATTATTTAAGTTTGCCTATATCCTCTCTTCTTAGGCCCCCCTCTCAGGTTTCTTTATCCCCTTCCTTCCCTGCCTGATCCTTAAGGACAATCCCTATATAAATGGAATTATTTGTTTACCCCGAGATACTGGGTTATATTCTCATTAACTGAATCTTATCTAAAAATCTGAATGTAACTTTTTTTTTTTTTGAGACAGAGTCTCGCTCTGTTGCCCGGGCTGGAGTGCAGTGGCGCAATCTCAGTTCACTGCAAGCTCCACCTCCCGGGTTTATGCCATTCTCCTGCCTCAGCCTCCCGAGTAGCTGGGACTACAGGCGCCCGCCACCTCACCCGGCTAGTTTTTTGTATTTTTTAGTAGAGATGGGGTTTCACCATGTTAGCCAGGATGGTCTCAATCTCCTGACCTCGTGATCCACCCATCTCGGCCTCCCAAAGTGCTGGGATTACAGGCTTGAGCCACCGCGCCCGGCCCTGAATATAACTTTTTAAAAAACATGTAATATTCTGAATACTTGGAGCAATGAAATTTTTCATTTAAAAAAATAACATTTCAAAAGGTTTCTAAAATCTTTTAAAATATTAACAGATAATTATAACTTTTTTTTTGAGACTGAGTCTCACTCTATTGCCCCGGCTGGAGTGTGGTGGCACGATCTTGGCTCAGTGCAACCTCTGCCTCCCAGTTCAATGATTCTCGGCTCAGGCCTCTCTTGAGTAGCTGAGATTACAGGAGCCCGGCCACCATACCCTGGGCTTAATTTTTGTATTTTTAGTAGAGACGGGTTTCGCCATGTTGGCCAGACTGGTCTCGAACTCCTGACTCAAGTGATCTGCCCACCTTAGCCTCCAAAGTGCTGGGATTACGGCAGGTGAGCCACGGCGCCAGCCTTAACATTGTTTTATGCCCAGCTTTGTTTAAGAAAGGTCATGCCGGGGCGCGCGGTGGCTCCAAGCCTGTAATCCAGCACTTTGGGAAGCTGAGACGGGTGGATCACGAGGTCAGTAGATCGAGACCATCCTGGCGGAACCGGGTTGAAACCCCCGTCTCTACTGAAAAATACAAAAAACTAGTCGGGCGAGTGGCGGCGCCTGGTCCCAGCTACTCGGGAGGCTGAGGCAGGGAGAATGGCGTAAACCGGGAGCGGAGCTTGCAGAGCCTGAGATCCAGGCACTACACTCCAGCCTGGGCGACAGGGCAAGACTCCTTCTCAAAAAAAAAAAAAAAAAAAAAAAAAAGGATCATAAGAAAGACCAGAAAAAAATTTTTCTTTTCTTTTTTTTTTTTTTTTTTTTTTTTTTTTTGAGTGCAGTGGTGCTCATCTTCAGCTCACTGGAACCTCACTCCTGGGTTCGAGCAATTCTGCTTCCTCAGCCTTCCAAGGTAGTGGAAGATTACAGGCGCCTTGCCACCACGCCCAGCTAGTAATTTTAGTAGAGACAGGGTTTCACCATCTTGGCCAGGCTGGTCTTGAACTCCTGACCTCATGATCTACCTGCCTCGACCTCCCAAAGTGCTAGGATTACAGGTGTGAGCCACCATGCCCAACCAAGAAATTTACTTTTTCAAAAAATTGTGGCTGCACACCTACATTGTCCTTGGATGTGTAGAAGTCCTGCTGAGCTAAATTGTATGTTTCTTTCATTTGGTAAAGATTTTTGCTATTTTTTGTTTTGCATGTGGACTTTGAAATTATTTTATTCTCATATTTTGAAGTTCATAATGTTCTTTTGAGTAAATACAGGACTGCAGCAGGGAGATGACAAATATCCAATTAATTCAAATAGTGTCAGTATGGCTTAATTTCCTTAGGTTTTGTTTTGCTTTTTGTTAAATGAAATAGATTATATGTTTAAATACCAAATGACAATTTTATTTACTACTATAAGGTTTAATTATATATGAATACATGTCTAACCACAAATGAAAATTGTGTTGTATAGTTAGTATATTACACAACACATCCATTTATTCAAGGTAGAAAAATAATTATCTAAATCATGTGACAAATAAGAACAATAGCTGTGATTTGAAAGGGTCATTCTTTGGTAAACCTCATTATTTTTATGCTATTTAGTTCATATGTATTTTTCATTGGGGTCATATAAGATTGAGATTTTTTAAAAAAATGATAACCATGAACATTTAATCTTTTTTTGTGCCAGTCTTGAGGTTAAGGCACTCCTACATATGAGATCAGTGTACCACAAATAGTTCCAGGAGATTCTTACCTTGCTCCAGGGCCCTAAAATGTTTCAGTGTGGGAGGAAGACTTCATATATTAGAGTCCTCATACAAATATTACCAATGATGTTATAGAAATTGGAGTGAGATAGAATAGGTTAGGATAGATGATTTCACATCAGGTGGGCCAAAGGAATCTTCACTGGAAGGCTCAAAGACATGTTCTCTGAAATATCTGCAATATTAACAATTATATGTATGGACTCCCTGCAAACTGGAATGATTGCAGATAATGGGAAAAGTCAAGCAAAATACTCAATTTTTAATGGAAAAGGGAGGAACTGAGGGATCATGCTCTGTTTAGTCCGCTTCTTTGAAAGACTATCGTGTTAATCTTTGAAAAACAATAACCAGCCCCCACAAAAAAACCTCTGCAATTTATAGGTCCACAGAGGGTAGCCAAGTATCCATCATCTAACATAGGTTTGTGAAAAGCAATCATGCTAAATAAACCTATTTTACATCTTAAACAAATAAATAGCACAAAGAAGTGTTATAGTACGTTTGATTAGATATGTGATCATTGCTGACCCTATGCAAAATTGTGATTTAGAGAAAATTCAAGTATCTGCTCCAGACTTTAATATATTCAGATTATTTATACAATTGTACTTATCACATATATACAATTTCAAGTTCTGATTCATTCACTTAACATTATATAATAAACTATTTTCAACTCATACTTTTATGTGACCAGATTACTGAGGAATCTGAACTTGGTGGAGATTCAAACGTAAAATGTTTTTTCTCAAGTCACTGCTTCCTCAGTACTGTGTTGAATATCCTTTCGCCCCAGGCAGATTCCATAGTTTTCTGGTCTTCTTCTTTTTTTTTTTTTTTTGAGATGGAAGCTCACTCTGTCACCCAGGCTGAAATGCAGTGGCACAATCTCAGCTCACTGCAACCTCCACCTCCCAGGTTCAAGTGATTCTCCTGCCTCGGCCTCCTGAATAGCTGGGACTACAGGCACATGCCACCACACCTGGCTGATTTTTGTATTTTTAGTAGAGATTAGTAGAGATGGGGTTTCACCATGTTGGCCAGGCTGGTCTCAAACTCCTGACCTCAGATGATCCACCCGCCTCGGCCTCCCAAAGTGCTGGGATTACAGGCATGAGCCACCGTGCCCGGCCAGCTTTCTGGTCTTTTAAGTTATTCAAAGTCTAGCATGGACTAGTTTAAAACTTCAGAGTTTTAAACTTGGACTAGTTTTAAAACTTCCCCATTGCTGGCCAGACATGTACCCATACGGACCTGAAATGTGTAATAGATCATGGTCAATTTTTTATGCATTCTCCCTTTCTAAGCTCCTTAAGATTGGGGGGTTGGGGGCGGGTGGGGGGTGGTCTCTGGTTCTAGGATATTTCTTCGTTTTTTTTTTTTTTCAAGGCTAACTCCTCCAGGTTAGGGGTTAGAAGTAGGAATAGAGAAGAAATGAATCTTGCTACCTAACTGTATTCACTTTTGGTCACCTCTGCTTCTCCAGCTGACATTGATCATCGGTGTTCTTACTGCCTCTTGCATAGCATGCATTCTTAATTACTTCAATGAGCCTGCAGGGGCCTCCACATTATACCAATTTCCTGACAAGGAAACTCTGGCTCCTTGCTGCTATGGTCTCCTGTCAGTAGGCCTCGTTTTTGGGTGGAATACTGTAAAGGCAATTGAAGCCCCAATGTCTTACAGGTGTCACTTGCCTGTAAGAAATTCACATATCATCCCTTGTGTGGCAATCAGTGTTGCTAACACAGTGACCACACATAGTCCCACACCTATCATATCATCAGAGGATGATGAAATTTGAAATGTTAGCCAATGCCAATGCTCTTCGTATAAGGTACAGGTAGAATAAGGATGAAGACTAATGTAAAATGAAGCTGCTATTGAACCCCACTTCTGTGGGTGGTTATAAGGCCTAAGTTGATAATCATAACTTCCTTTTTCCACCCCTCATTCTGTGTCCCCTCATTTCTGTAAGCACCTTGACTATGTTTTATTCTTAGTACAGTGTCCCAAACCCTAATTTCCAAATGGTCTGAGTGCACCATGGACTTACCTCTGTTGAGTTGGCTGTCTCTACTGATTTGCCTCAGTTGGGATTCAGACATGGTCATCCTTGCCTCATTGTATAGTAACAACCCAATTTCTCCTTGATATTGGGGATTAATCACCACTTGGCTGTGGTGACCCTTTTCTGCTTCTAGTTTTGCAGCTGGAGAAGGCCAAAATCTCCAGGGGGCAGTTTCAGTTTCCAATTCCTCTGACCCATGATGGTGTTTCTTGGTGGAAGCATTTCTTCCTTGGACACTAGGGCCTCAAAATCTGTGAGCCCAAGGTTGTGGGGAAACAGGCAAAAATTTCTCCAGTGGAGGCCAGGCGTGGTGGCTCATGCCTGTAATCCCAGCACTTTGGGAGGCCGAGGCTGGTGGATCATGAAGTCAGGACTTGAAGAACAGCCTGACCAATATGGTGAAATGCTGTTTCTACTAAAAATAGAAAAATTAGCTGGGCATAGTGGCACGCACTGGTAGTCCCAGCTACTTGGGAGACTGAGGCAGGAAAATCGCTTGAACCCGGGAGGTGGAGGTTGCAGTGAGCCAACATCACGCCACTACATTCCAGCCTGGGAGACAGAGCAAGACTCCGTCTCAAAAAAAAAATTTCTCCACTAGATTATTTCGTGAGATAATGAGAGAGGCTGCTTTCACCTCCTCCTGGTTTTTTTTTTTTTCTCTTTTTATCTCCAATGTTCTGATATTTCAAAATGTGCCTTGGTATGGAGCCTTTCTTATTCATTGTTTTGGGTACACAGAGAACACTTTGAATACTCATCTTTTGGATATGAAAAGTTCTCGTGTTGTTTATTTGATAATTTCTTTTCTATCATGCTAAATTTCTATTTTCCCCAGATCTCTTAGAATTCAATTATTGGCCCCCCTGGATTCCTTCTTTGTATTTAAATCCTTTCCCTCTCTTTCTTGGCGTGTTGCTCTACTTTCTGAGAGATTTTTCACTATGTTTTCATTATTATTATTTTTATAACTTTATTACCATTTATTAGTTTTATAACCTTGGGAAAGCTGCTTAATCTCACAGTCTCAGTTTCCTCACCTTTGAAATGGATATAATGACATGAAATTACCCTACTTCAGAGTTGTTTGAGGATAGATTCATAGAAAGTGATTAGAATAGTGCCTGAAACAAAGTACTCTATAAATATTAGCTTACATTGGTTATTCATCAGTATCTTGTTAATTTGTTTAGCTTAAGTGATATTTGGGCCATTTACAAGATGATTTATGACACAGAGAACTGATGACCATATCCTGGACATTGGTGACTTTACCACATCAAGCCATTTTTGGAAGAAGACCTAACAGCTGGCTTTTAGAATCGTGCCTCTCTATCTCACCATGCCCTTTACAACAATATTTATTCTTTCTCCGGTTTTGCCTGTCTCTATATATGTCTATATTTTCATCTTCATATCTTGTAATACTTATTTATTTATTTTGAGGCAGAGTTTTGCTCTTGTTGCCCAGGTTGAAGTGCGATGGCACAATCTCAGCTCACTGCAACCTCCACCTTCTGGGTTCAAGTGATTCTCCCGCCTCAGCCTCCTGAGTCGCTGGGATTACAGGCATGCACCACCACACCCAGCTAATTTTTTTGTTATTTTTAGTAGAGACAGGGTTTTGCCATGTTGGCCAGGCTGGTCTCGAACTCCTGACCTTAGGTGATTAACCTGCCTTGGCCTCCGAAAGTGCTGGAGTTACAGGTGTGAGCCACCATGCTTGACCAAGAAATCTTCATTCTTAAAAAGGAAAGTGATGAGGGGAATATGATTCATGAAGATGATCTATCCCAGAATTGTGTTTATTTTGTTCTCAAACATTTTTATTAACCACTGCTTTGTACCTTACCTTGCACTAATTGCTAGGGATACACAGATATTTATCTTTCTTCAATTCCTACATTGAGCATCTACCATGCTCTAGAATCTACATGAGTTCACATTCTATTGCAATATTTTTAAACTGTAAATTTGGCTCACTAAAGGGTCATGCATGATATCAATTTAGTGCGTTGAAACCAAAATTAGGAATAAAGAAATAGGCCGGGCGCGGTGGCTCAAGCCTGTAATCCCAGCACTTTGGGAGGCCGAGACGGGCAGATCACGAGGTCAGGAGATCGAGACCATCCTGGTCTACACGGTGAAACCCCGTCTCTACTAAAAAATACAAAAAACTAGCCGGGCGAGATGGCGGGCGCCTGTAGTCCCAGCTACTCGGGAGGCTGAGGCAGGAGAATGGCGTAAACCCGGGAGGCAGAGCTTGCAGTGAGCTGAGATCCGGCCACTGCACTCCAGCCCGGGCAACAGAGCGAGACTCCGTCTCAAAAAAAAAATAAAACAAAAAAAAAAAAAAAAAAAAAAAAAGGAATAAAGAAATATAGTGTGGAATAGTAAATACCAGAGTGTGTTGCATGTTGTAAGGTTCAGTACTGCTCTGTGACATTTTTATTTTGGTATGTACTGGAGTTGTAAAAAAAAA
>NW_016824497.1:711352-747328 GCF_001698545.2 Rhinopithecus bieti
AAAAAAAAAAAAAAAAAAAAAAAAAAGATTTTTTTTTTTAATATATAGGTGTGGGTTAGTAAAGTAGTTTGAAAGCCACCAGTGGAAATGATAATAAGAAAAGAGGTAATTATAACAGTGTAATTAGGCCAGGTGCGGTGGCTCACGCCTGTAATCCCAGCACTTTGGGAGGCCGAGGTGGGTGGATCACCTGAGGTCAGGAGTTCGAGACCAACCTGACCAACATGGAGAAACCCTGTCTCTACTAAAAATACAAAATTACCTGGGTGTGGTGGCACATGCCTATAATCTCAGCTACTTGGGAGGCTGAGGCAGGAGAATCGCTTGAACCTGGGAGGCAGAGGTTGCAGTGAGCCAAGATGGTGCCATTGCACTGCAGCCTAGGTAACAAGAGCAAAACTCCGTCTCAAAAAACAACAACAACAACAACAACAACAACAAAGTGTGATAAATATTATGCATAGGATACAGTTAGTGCCCAGAGGGAGGCTACCCTAAAAGGGAAAAGGGAACTAGGGATTGTTTTCTGGAGGAGGAGCTTCTTTTATTTATTTATTTTCTTTTTTCTTTTTTTTTTTGAGATGAGTCTTGCTCTGTCACCCAGGCTAATTTTTGTATTTTTTTTTTGAGATGGGGTTTCACCGTGTTAGCCAGGATGGTCTCGATCTCCTGACCTAGTGATCCTCCCACCTCAGCCTCCCAAAGTGCTGGGATTACAGGCATGAGCCACCGCGCCCGGCCTGGAGGAGGAGCATCTTAAGCTGTATCTCGATTGGAGTAGATGTAGAGTAAAATATTCCTAGCAAAGGAAATAGCATAAAAGCTTCACATTCTTATGACTAAAGGAACAAGTACAGGAGTAGTAAGATATAAGTAAGAGGAAGGGGCCAGATTAGGAAACCCCCACTCTTCACCATACAGAAGGGTTTGGTTTTGTTTTTTTTTTTTCTTGAGACGGAGTTTCACTCTTGTTGCCAGGGCTGGAGTTCAATGGCGCGATCTCAGCTCACCACAAACTCCACCTCCTAGGTTCAAGCAATTCAAGCCCCCCAAGTAGCTGGGATTACAGGCATGCACCACCACGCCTGACTAATTTTGTATTTTTAGTATAGACAGGGTTTCTCCATATTGGTCAGGCTGGTCTTGAACTCTCGACCTCAGGTGATCCGCCCGCTTCGGCCTCCCAAAGTGCTAGGATTACACGTGTGAGCCACCGTGCCCGGTCAAGTTTGGATTTTATATTGAAGTCAGTAGAGAGCCAGTGAAGGATGGGCAAGTGACAAAATTCAATTTCTGTTTTAGATCAAACACTTGGTAGCACTGTGGAGAATGGATTTGAGGGTAGTGACAGGAGGCAGAAAATGGAGAACTGGAAACAGAGAGGGATTAGAAGGCACAATAAAGGCTATTATAATTAAAAGAAGAGTTTTTTTGTTTGTTTGTTTGTTTTTTTGAGACAAAGTCTCGCTGTGTCACCTAAGCTGGAGTGCACTGGCACGATCTCAGCTCACTAAAACCTCCGCCTCCCGGGTTCAAGCAATTCTCCTGCCTCAGCCTCCCAAGTAGCTGGGATTACAGGTGCCTGCCACCACGCCCAACTAATTTTTTGTATTTTTAGTAGAGAAGGGGTTTCACCATGTTGCCCAGGCTGGTTTCGAATCCTGAGCTCAGGCAATCCACCCGCCTTGGCCTCCCAAAGTGCTGGTATTACATGCGTGAGCCACCATGCCTGGCCAAGAGAAGAAATTTAAAAAGTACTGAAGGGAATGGAAAATGCGGGACTGGGTGGCTATTTGAATGTGAGGAACAAGGGAGAGTCTGATACTCAGCTTTCTGACTCAAGCAACAAGGGCAATAGTAATGTCCTTCACTTAGGAAAGATAAGGGGACTAATTGGCTATTGGTAGAGAAACTGGCTAGGAATGATCAATAAACCATTTAATTAATACCTACATGATTAACAGCAGGCATTGAGATAAGTGTTAGGACTGAGGGTATGAATGAAGGAAGAAGGATACAATAATAAGACCTGGAAGGAATGCAGAAAAATGCTGAATTAAAGAAGTGGTGAGTTATTGTTTCCATGAAACCTTTTGTTACCAATCCAGCTTAAATTGATTTTTTTCTTTGTCTAAACCTCTCTTGCATAAATTTACCACACAATTAAGAATCCTCATATGTGCATTGTTACTTAATCATTTTAGATGATTATGTTCCTTTCATATTTCCTGCTTACAGATATCAATAATAAGAAGGCACATATAGTGTCTTGGAGATAGAGTAGAACTTCATAGCCATATAGAATTCCATATGATGAAGCATCCCACTCTCCCTGCAATGTTCTCTAGTATGTTTAAAGCAAAGAAGGATTTGTCTCATCTACTGAGCAGTTGCTTCTCTGTGATCCATGCTCCTCATTACCATTCTGTTAGGTCTTGGCTTACACTCACTTAGCTGCTGTTAACCATGTAGAACGCTGAGCCTACTGTTTTTGATGAGATGATGTTGCTGCTACTGCCACATGGATCTCAGTGAAGGGGTTAGCACTTCACCGAGGAAGGTTATATTTCCTATTACTGTGATTTTTCTTCCATGTCATCAACACAACACTTGTTCACAGATAGTGTTTTATTGAAGGGTTGGGGATGATTAGAGGAATTATAACTGTTGACTCCCTATTTTATTTCCTATCCTCACCCCAAACCATCCAGGCAAGCCCATTCACTCAGGGTGACAGAAGAGCAAAGTAACAGGAGAGTGAGCAAACAGCAACTGTTTCTTCTTCTTTTCAAGCAGTGATAGCAAGGCATAGTACAGGCAAGAGACGTAGTTACTCCATGATTTATTGTCTATATTGGCTTGACTAGAGTCAAGAATTCCATAATTCTACCCACTTCTCTCCTCGACTTGTCTCTCTTCACAAGATCTGTTTCTCCTTAAGGTCTAGCTGTTTCATACTGTTTCTCCAAAACTTTCTAACTTAAACTTCCCAATTATCCTTCTGATTCATACGATTTGATACTGATCAATATTACATTACTTCTCTAACATAATTCTTCAGGAGAAGTTTCTTCCTGGGCATATCCCAATTCCTAGCTTACTTGCCTTGTGGTCTGTAGACTTCTCTTCCTTAATAAGTACAACCCTGTCCTCCCCTTTTTGGAAACCTACTACTCAAAAGAGTTGGTGTCATCCTATGATTAGTTCTCCTTCCCCCAACAGGGCAATGCAAGGACACAATGACCAATTGCAGGATCTTCCTCACCTAAGTCTGAGTTTCTCAGTCTAGAATTACATCCTGGTTGCACTTCAGTAGAGGAGTTCCAAGTTAGGCTTTAGATTCCAAGTCTGGTTCTTTCCAAGGTACCTGTCAGTATGTTATGCAAATATACTTTCACATTCTTTTTCTAGTTTTCCTGTGGGTAACTATTAGACCGAACACACATATACACCCAAATGTGCGTGATCCCAAGGACATATAATTAGTTCTGATGTTAAGGAGAAACATTTTATTCTTGATGAATATATAATATATATATATATATATATATAATAATTTATTTTTATTATTTTTTTATTTTTTTTGAGACAGAGTCTCACTCTGTCGCCCAGGCTGGAGTGCAGTAGCACAATCTCGGCTCACTGTAACCTCTGCCTTCTGGGTTCAAGCAATTCTCCTTTCTCAGCCTCCTGAGTAGCTGGGATTATAGGTGGGCACCACTACGCCTGGCTAATTTTTATGTTTTTAGTAGAGATGGGGTTTCACCATGTTGGCCAGGCTGGTTTCGAACTCCTGGATTCAAGTGATCTGCCCACCTTGGCCTCCCAAAGTGCTGGGATTATAGGCATAAGCCACCATGCCCAGCCTTCTCAAAGCAATATAATTTTCACAGATTCCCCTCCCCATAAAAGAGGTATATTATTTGTCAAGCAATTTCAGTTCTTTCTCCTCCTCCCCAACAATGCAGAGGCCTATTAGTGGTTAAGAAATAAGTCCCAGTACAATTTCTGACCAAACAACAGAATTACATACATGGATAGCCATCTTTAGAAACACAAAGACCAACACAAATTTTCCCTGACCTTTTATTATGAAAATTTTAGAACATTTAGAAAAGTTGCAAGAATTTTTTTCAGTGAACTCCTGTATACACTGCCACAGTTAGAAATCACATTCCTATTCATCCACTTCTCTATCCATCCATAAATCTTATTTCTTTAATGCATTTCAAAGTAAATTTAAAATACTAGTATTCTCTCCCCTAAATATATCATGGGCTAGAGTTCAATATTTGCTCAACTTGTTTTTCCTTTTGAAGGAAATTTACACACATTTGTAATTAAATGTACAAACCTTATGTTTACATTCACTAAGTTTTGAAAAATGCATACACCTGTTATCTAAGTCCCTAGGCAAGGCATATACTACTATTATCACTTCACATAGTTCCCTTATTCCTCTTTCTAATCAGTTACTCTGACAATCATGGCTCAAATTTTTTTTCACCAGTGATTTATTTTGCTGGTTCTAGAACTTTGTATAAATGGAATCATATGGTATATGCTCTTTTGTACTATATGAGTCTATGCAAGGCTTCTTTCACTTAGCATAATACTTTTGACACTTGTCCATGTTGTTGTGTGTATCATCATTTTACTCCATTTTATTTCTCAATAGTATTCCATTCTCCAAATATACCATAGTTTATCTATTCTTCTATTGATAGACACCTGGGTTATTTCCAGTTTTGGGCTTATTTCCAGTTTTGGGCTATTATGAATAAAGTGGCTGTGAACATTCTTGTATAGGTCTTTTAATAGACATATATTTTCATTTCTCTTGGGTAAATATTGGGAGATAGAATTGCTTGGTCATAGGTAGGTGTATGTTTAGTTTTACAAGAACCTGCTAGACTTTTTCTCAAAGTAATTATACCAGTTTACACGCCTACTA
Source organism: Rhinopithecus bieti (assembly GCF_001698545.2). NCBI lineage: Eukaryota > Metazoa > Chordata > Mammalia > Primates > Cercopithecidae > Rhinopithecus > Rhinopithecus bieti. The sequence continues at coordinate 716,307 of NW_016824497.1, forward strand.
TAGTGAATAAGCACTCTGGTTGCTCCACATCCTTGCCAGCATCTGGTGTTTTCAGTCCTTAATTTTAGCTATTCTAGTAGATGTGTAGTGGTACCTTCTCACTGTGATTTAATTTGCATTTCCCTGCTGACTAATGATGTTGTACACTTTTTCATGTGTTATTGACCATTTGTATATCTTATTTTGTGAAGTTCTGTTCCAGTCTTTTGCCAATTTTTAGAACTAGGTTGTTTTATCATTGATATCATTGAGATTTAGGATATATCCTGGATATTAGTCCTTTATTGTATATATGTTTTGCTAATATTTTCTCCCAGTTAATACCTTGCCTATTCATTTTCTTAATGCTATATTTTGAGGAAAAGACATTTTTACCTCTAGTGAAATCTAATTTATCAATTTCTTAATTTATCATTATTGCTTTTTAGGTTTTGATTAAGAAAACTTTACCTACCTCCAAGTTACAAAGATAGATCTATCTATTCTATATATACTATATGTATATATATAATATATATTATATACATTATATATATGTATATTTTAGAGACACAGGCTCTCACTGTGTTGCCCAGGCTGGAGTGCAATGGCTGTTCACAGCCATGATTATCACTACAGCCTTGAACTCCTGGCCTCAAGTGATCCTCCTGCCTCAGCCTCCTGAGTAGCTAGGACTCCAAGCACATGTCATGGCACCTAGCCACAAAGATACTCTTTTATGTTTCCCACTAAAACCTTTGTTTTTAAAGCTGTTGGGGGCAGCTTTATGCTTCAGCTTTTGCATTTAGGTCTATGATTCATCTCAAATCAAATTTAGTATATGGTGTGAGGTAGGGATTTAGGTTAATTAATTTTCCCACACTGATATCTAGTTATTCTAGCACCATTTGTTGAAAAGATTCCTTGCCCCCACTGAATTGCTTTGGCAACTTTGTTAGAAATCAAATGACTTTGGCCAAGCAAGATGACTCACACCTGTAATCCCAGCACTTTGGGAGGCCAAGGCAGGAGGACTGCTTGAACCCAGGAGTTCAAGAACAGCCTGGGTAACATAGTGAGACCCTTTCTCTACAAAAATTAAAAATTTAGCTGGGTATGGTGGTGCATGCCTATAATCCTAGCTACTCAGGAGGCTTAAGTCTGAGGATTGCTTGAACCCAGGAGGTTGGGGCTGCAGTGAGCCATGATCATGCCACTGCACTCCAGCCTGGGTGACAGAGTGAGACCCTGTCTTAAAGAAAAAAAAGAGAAAAGAAAGAAAAGAAAAATCAAAGAGAGAGAGAGAGAGAGACAGAAAAGAAAGAAAGAAAAGAAAGAGAAAGAAGAAAGAAAGAAAAAAGAAAAAGAAAGGTTCAATGACTTTATAATTTTGGATCTATTTCTGGGCTCTCTATTCTGTTCCATTGATCTGTTTATCAATTCGTATGCCAGCCAGCAGCACTACACTGTAGCAATTTCTTAAGCTTTAGAGTAAGTCTTGAAGCCAGGTAGTCTAAGTCCTCCAACTTCGTTCCTTCTCAAATTTGTTTTGGCTATTTTGGGACCTTTACTTTTCTCCCACACAAGTTTTAAAGTGACACTTTATTCTTTACTTTGGATCAGGTCCAAAGTATTCTTCTTCACTGACCTCTAAGTAGAAGGGAAACAAAAATCATCCAAATAAATCCACAGGGGTACAGTAGGGGTGGGTAGCTGAGGGACCTGGCAGGATGTTTATTCTCCCAGTTACATATTTCTGATTGGAGTGAGAATATGTGGCAAGCCACACAGTCTTTACCCCCTCATTACCTAAAGCTGCCTTGGGTACTGGCACAGGACAACAGGTTTCAATATCATTCATTTCACATTATTCATTAAAAAATGAATAGTAAGCCAGCCGCTGTGGCTCACGCCTGTAATCCCAGCACTTTGGGAGGCCGACGAGGGCGGGCAGGATACCTGGAGGTCGGGAGTTCGAGACCAGCACTGATCCAACATGGAGAAGCCCCTCTCTTCTAAAATACAAAATTAGCCAGGCATGGTGGCACATGCCTGTTAATCCCAGCTACTCGGGAAGCTGAGGCAGGGAGATGGCAGGAGAATCGCTTTTGAACTCAGGACCGGTGAAGTTCCGGTGTGTTGGTGTGTGTGTGGGGGTTGTTTTGCAGTGAGCAAGATCAACCACTTCACTCCAGCCTGGGGCAACAAGAGACACTGCGTCTCAAAAAAAAAAAAAAAAAAAAAAAACAAAGAATGGTAGCACTTGCCTCAGTAAAATATTCTCTATACTTTGGGAATGATGCTATTTCTCTTATGTTTCCTGTAGCTGCAACACAAGTTTTTTTTGTTTTTTGTTTTTTGAGACAGAGTCTTGCTCTGTCGCTCAGGCTGTAGTGCAGTGGTGTGATCTCAGCTCACTGCAACCTCTGCCTCCTGGGTTCAAGCAATTCTTCTTTTTTTTTTTTTTCTAGAGACAGAGTCTCGCTCTGTTGCCTAGGCTGGAGTGCAGTGGCACGATCTCAGCTCATTTCATCCTCCACCTCTCGGGTGCTAGCAATTTTCCTGCCTCAGCCTCTCGAGTGGCTGGGACTACAGGGGCACACTGCCATGCCTGGCTAATTTTTTTGTATTTTAGTAGAGACAGGGTTTCACTGTGTTGCCCAGGCTGGTCTTGAACTCCTGAGCTCAGGCAATCCACCTGCCTTGGCCTCTCAAAGTGCTAGGATTACAGGCGTGAGCCACCGTGCCTGGCCTCAAGAGAGTCTTCTGTCTCAGCCTCCTGAGTAGCTGGGACTACAGGTGCTCGCAACCACACCTGGCTAATTTTTGTATTTTTGTAGAGACGGGGTTTCAGCATATTGGACAGACTGGTTTCCAACTCCTGACCTCGTGATCCACCTGCCTTGGCCTCCCAAAGTGCTGGGATTACAGGTGTGAGCCACTGTACCTGGCCGCAACATGTTTTATATAAACGCAAGGCACTCAATAAATGTCTATTAACTAAAATTTGGCTCCTTTTAAATCATGAAATTAGAGTGTTTGAAGAAGCATTAAAGCTCATCTAGTTCAATCCTCCATCTGATTATACAGTGTCCCACTAAATACCAGGTTATACATAATAAATATAGTGATAGAGTATTCACAGGCATATATGTCTAGAGCAGCTCATTCCATGAATTCCTTCCAAAATTCATTGAAGAGAAAACTGTTTGTTATTGCTTCACCAAAGGAATAAAGAAGGCTGTGATCCAAAAATAAGATCACCATCATCTCCACTGCATAATTTACAGGATTTAGAGTCAGAGTATGAGGAAGACAGTTCAGGAAAAGACATAACAGCAGAAGTACAACTATTTCTTCTGATTTTTGATACCCCTTTCTTCCATTTCCACCAAAACGAGAATTTATTTCAATGACAGCAAATGTTCATATATGGAGAATAGTTGTACAGTATAGAGAAGCCCTAAAGTGTGTCATTTATAGTGTCTAATTATAAGTGGCTTGGGCAAAACCCCATAGCTACTAAAAATACAAAATTAGCCGGGCATGGTGGTGTGCACCTGTAATCCCAACTACTTGGGAGGCTGAGGCAGGAGAATCGCTTGAACCCAGGAGGCAGAAGTTGCAGTGAGCCAAGATTGCGCCACTGCACTCCAGTCTGGGCCACAGAGCGAGACTCCATCTCAAAAAATTAAAAGTGAAAACACACATAGGGTCGGGCGCGGTGGCTCACGCCTGTAATCCCAGCACTTTGGGGAGCCAAGGTGAGCGGATCATCAGAAGTCAGGAGTTCGAGACCAACCTAGTCAACATAGTGAAACCCTGTCTCTACTAAAAACACAAAAAATTAACTGGGCGTCGTGGCGGGTGCCTGTAATCCCAGCTACTCGGGAAGCCAAGGCAGGAGAATCTCTTGAACCTGGGAGGTGGACGTTGCAGTGAGTCAAGATGGCGCCACTACACTCCAGCCTGGGCGACAGAGCGAGACTCAGTCTCAACACACACACACACAGACACACATACACACAATACACATGTGATTGGGATTGTGGAGAAACATTGACCATCTGTAAGCCCCTAGAGGGTGGGGGCTATAAGTTATTTGCATTATTTACAAGCAGGACCATGTCAGGCATATAATGGATACCCACACAAGTTTGAATCAATATGTAGTCTAATACAGTCATATTGGCAAGACTCGGGTTTGGTTCCAGATAGAGTTACTACTTCTACTTCTTAGATAGGGCTATAAATCGAATGGAGAATTACTTTCTGTTCATGTATGGACAAGCGATTCATTGCCAGCCCTGTCAAAGACAAATGGAGTTTTTTCTCATTGTACACAGGATTTGGGTGATTAGGAAAGTGGAGTGAGTCTACTAATAAGCCGTTATAATAGGACGCAAAGCAAAAATAAATTCAGCGTATTCGTCCCATGCCAATTTAGAAGCATATTTCTCAAGTTATGTTTACTTAGGTTTTCCCTAGGGTGAGTGGTTCCCAATCTTTTTTTTTTTTGTCGGTATTTGCCATCAGTTGTCATTAATTCATTGTTATTAATGGGAAGTGCTCTTTTATCCGTGGAAATCTTGCCCAATATAGGCCCCAAATGTTCCTTTAAGCCTTGGGGAAAACGACTTTGGCTGGTCGGTGCCCAAAGCCACACCCACTAAGAGGCCTTAGGAAACCCGGGGCTTTCCTGGCGGCGACCTAGCTGTGGCAACCACGCGGCGCGTCAGGATCCCACGGGTCGCGCTTGTCCTCCCCGTGGGAGGCGCGTCCCCCTCCTCCGCCCGGCCGGTGGGCCCGAGGCCAGCTGCCTTTCTGACCTGGACACCTGGCCCGTCTCCGCACGCGGCGCGTCCCGAGTTCATTTGCATAGGGACGAGCGCGGCGACGGCAAGAGGGAGGGCGGGCGCGGCCGGGGAGGCGGCGCGCGCGCGCCCTGACAGCTCGGCCCTGCTCGCTCACTCGCTCGTCCCCGGCTTCCGAGCACAGCATGGCGGTCAAGGTGACTCCAACTCTCTGCTGCTGCTTTTATTGCATAAGAGACATTCCGAGCGTCCTGCCTGCAGCCCCCCGCTGCTTCCCATTTCATTCATTGCCTAGGTCTTAGATAGCTTGTCCTGGGGCTCCGGCTCGCTGCGGGGAGAGCTGTGCGGGGCTTGGACCGGAGGAGGGGATGCCCGGCTGGGGGAGGGGAAGGAGGAGGGATTGTGAGTTGAAGAGGCTTGTATGGTAACACTGGTCAGTGAAGGAAGAGTAATGTCCTGTCCTAGGTGCATGGGATTGTGAGCCCGGAGTTGGAGGGCATCAGAAAGGGCGTGGGAGGAAGTGGGGAATAAAGCTGGGGATATCTAGGGTATCAGTGAATTGCGGTGGGGGAGGGAGTAAGTATTGAGTAATTTGGGGCCTCAAGGCCAGGGCAATGGTTGGCTTTTGCGTAGCAGATTGCAGGGTATCGAAAGTATTTGTATTTGTGGCAGCTCTTATATTTTAGGTTGGATGGGGAGAGGGACGCGGAGATAATTACATGTTGGGTTTGCTCTTCATGGAGAAAGGCTGCTAGGCCAAGTGATTAATTTGGGTGATTTAACTTTCCTGTTGATCCACTCCTGTTAGCTTCTTGATTTGAAGGGTGGTTACAACTGTGTTGCTGGTAGATGTGGAGTCAAGTAAAAGATCCTCATTGCCTTCCCTTTCCAGTCCGGAGGAAGCGCTGTCCGGTAGATTTGCTGTGTCTTAGGCTATTCACACGTTTTTCTGCCCTCTAGTCATAGTTATCCAGTTTGACAGTTCTTATCAGCAATTAGGGCTTTTAGTTTGTTTTAAACTAAATGATAAAAGATAGGAGCATTGATTGTTAGCCATGTGAACTCTAATCTGAAGAGATTGTGTGGTCTCTGGTGAAGCATTAACTGGCTTTTTTTTTTTTTTTTTTTGGCTTTTTTGCTTACAGGTGCAGACAACTAAGGGGGGGGATCCTCATGAGTTAAGAAACATATTTCTACAGGTAAATTGGCTTGCATAGTGTGCCTTTCATTGCAAAAACAAAAAACAGACATGTCCTTAGTCCTAGTCATGCCTTAACTTTGAGGAATGTTCAGTTTTCATGTATTCTTTCAAACATGACCGGACAGTATAGCTTATACTTCTCTTATTAATTTTTGATTAAAGGCCTTCTTTTAATTAAGGGTTGGTAAAAGGTTTTCCTCAAGCTACTGCTTTTTTTTTTTTTTACATGACTTAAGATATGTATTTAAAAAAAATAATTTCCAGCTTAAGCACAGAGACCAAGATAAAATTTCAAAATGTATTGGCACTCTTGTATGGTTAATAGTTATGATAACTAAAATTCTCTTCCTTGAAAGTTGCATGTTTACGAAGTTCTCCTGCTTATGAGCTATCCTTCATGTAATTTGACAGATAAGAATATTATAGCTATTCTTAATTTGTGTGTCTTATATTGTATCCTTAAGCCTTTGGGGATTTTGTTACAAAATGTTACCTCTTAAGATTCTTGCAATAGTCTACCTTAACTTTTAAGCTTTTAGGATCAGTGACTTGGCTGTAGACTTAAAAAGAAAAGAAAAGAAAAAAAAAAGGTTGGCTTAGTTTTTTGTTTTGCTTTCTTTTCTTAAATTTCAAAAGTTTCCTATGCAGGAAGTTGTACTTAAGAAGTAGATGTAAAGGGAGGCAAGCTAAGGTGTTTCACCAAATACTGCGTTTCTCTCTGAAATCTTTTGAGAACTTTCTATTCTGGACGTAGGTTCTTATGAAGACACTTTGACCTTGGGCAGGTCCCTGCTGGGTATTATTTTCCTCTGTGAAATGAGAGGTGATCTCCAAGGTTCCTTCCCATTCCAAAAGTCTGATTCTATATTAGGAATAGATTCTAACATATGCTGATGAGCCTGGAATAGATGACGTTTTTGAGACATGTGGTTTGCTTAAGCTATTGTTGGGGAAGACGCTGCATAGTTGACCATACGTATGTGTAGTTTATGAAAAATAATTTGTGAAAATAGGAATCTTAAAGGTTATAAAATCTGAGAAGGGAAGCATTTTTTTCCAGAACGAAGTAATTATAATGACAGAAATGGTCCATTTATGATTTGAAGACTTTATTCCTCGCAAGCATTCTTGAAAATAGCCAAAAATATATCAGTATTCACCATACCATGTGATTACACTCAATTTGTGAAGAGTTCATGTGATATAGTTAATTTTATATTCTACACTAAGTAGATGTGGAAGAAATCAGTTGAAATGCTGCATGATGTAGTGAAAAGAATACTGTCTAGGTATCTGAGTACTGCCTAGGAATACGGAGTTAATTCCCAGCCCTGCATTTATCTGGCTGTTGTATGCTTAGGCTAATCATATGGCCTTCCAGAGTTTCAGCTTCTCATATGGGACTCAGTGGTACATAAGGGAATGGGAATTGAGGCCTTTCTAGCTTTAAAAATTCTGTGGGAAAAAAAGTACTGTGATTCTGTATGGATTTGTTTTTTGTTTTTGAGTGGGGGTAGAGATGGGTTAGAGGTATGAGGAGAATGGCCAGGACTGTCCCTAGCTCTTTAACAACTTTTAAAAAATTTTTTGAGATGGAGTCTTGCTCTGTCACCCAGGTTGGCATGCAGTGGCGTGATCTCGGCTCACTGCAACTTCCACCTCCGGGGTTCAAGCAATTCTCTTGCCTCAGCCTCCCTAGTAGCTGGGACTACAGGCATGTGCCATCACACGAGGCTAATTTTTTGTATTTTTAGTAGAGACGGGGTTTCACCGTGTTAGCCAGGGTGGTCTTGATCTCCTGACCTCGTGATGCACCTGCCTTGGCCTCCCAAAGTCCTGGGATTACAGGTGTGAGCCACCGTGCCCGACCTTGTGTGTGTTTTCATTGTTGATTTTTTGAGACGGCACCCAGGCTGGAGTGCAGTGGCACAATCTTGGCTCACTGCAACCTCTGCTGCTTCTTTGACAACTTTTAAATCAGCTTTTCATTTACTGTTTTACATATTATTATCTTTTTACACATTATTTTGATGATGCCTTTATTTTTATATTGAAAATTTGTGGAATTTGTAACTGCTTATTTAGCACTAAGTATGAAACATTGACCCAAGCATTATTGATAGATAAGAGAGCGATAGAATGTAAATACTCACCTTCAGAAAGGTCTAACACAGCAAGAAAGATAACAATATAGGCTGAGTGCAGTGGCTCACACCTGTAATCTCAGCACTTTGGGAGGGTAAGGCCAGAGGATCCCTTGAGCCCAGGAGTTCAAGACCAACCTGAGCAATATAGTGAGACCTCATCTCTGCAAAAAATTTTAAAAATTGGCACCAAGCCTGGTGGCATCCACCTGTGGTCCCAGCTACTCAGGTGGCTGAGGTAGGAGGATTGCTTGATCCTGGGAGGCGGAGTTTGCAGTAAGCCAAGATCATATCACTGCACTCCAGCCTGGGCAACAGAGCAAGACCTTGTTTCTCTCTCGCTCTCGCCCTCTCTCTCTCTCTCTCACACACACACACACACACACACACACACACACACACACACACACAATACAGTATTGCTAGTTGGATCAATTTGAGGATAGTTACCAAGTAAAAGATGTTTATTCCTGGCTTGAATACTTCAAACTAGAGTTATTTGAAACTTTGCAGTACTGTTTAGAAACAGTTTTATAGATGCATATAGTTGATTAATATTTTAGCTATAATAGAAGACAAAAATACATGCTAACCATGTATTTCTTTAGCACTTAACATATTTACCCAACCAGTATTTACAAAGGGTTATTTGCTGTGTACCATGCACTTTTATTCAATACAATGTGGGGAAAAGAAAGATATCAGACTGTTACTATGTCTGTATAGAAAGAAGTAGACATAAGAGACTCCATTTTGTTCTGTATTTGAGATGCTGTTAATCTGTGACCCTACCCCCAACCTTGTCCTTGCAAGAGACATGTGCTGTGGTGACTCAAGGTTTAAGGGATTTGGGGCTGTGCAGGATGTGCTTTGTTAAACAAGTGCCTGAAGGCAGTATACTTGTGAAAAGCATCACCATTCTCTTAATCTCAAGTACCCAGGGACACGTACACTGCCAAAGGTCACAGGGACCTCTGCCTAGGAAAGCTAGGTATTGTCCAAGGTTTCTCCCCATGTGATAGTCTGAAATATGGCCTCGTGGGAAGGGAAATACCTGAGCGTCCCCCAGCCTGACACCCGTGAAGGGTCTGTGCTGAGGAGGACTAGTATAAGAGGAAAGAAGGCCTCTTGGCAGTTGAGATAGAGAAAAGCGTCTGTCTCCTGCCCATCCCTGGGCAATGGAACATCTCGGTGTAAAACCCAATTGTATGTTCTGTTTACTGAGAAAGGAGAAAACCACCTTAGGGCGAAAGGTGGGATTTGCTAGCGCAATGCTGCTCTTTATGCACTAAAAAGGTTTATGGAGATGTTTACATATGCATATCAAGGCACAGCACTTTTCCTTAAACTTATGTCACAGAGATCTTTATTCATATGTCTTACTGCTGACCTTCTCCCTATAATGATCTTATTATCCTGCCACTTCCCTTTTTCTAAGATGGTAAAGATAATGATCAATAAATACTGAGGGAACTCAGAGACCGGTGCGGGTGTGGGTCCTCTGTATGCTGAGCGCCAGTCCCCTGGGCCCACTTTTTCTTTCTCTATACTTTGTCTCTGTGTCTCACTTCTTTTCTCAAGCCTCTCGTTCCACCTAACGAGAAACGCCCACAAGTGTGGAGGGGCAGGCCACCCCTTCAAATACTGTTCAGTAGCAGACACCAAGTCAAATATCAAGAGAGAGAATAGAGCCAAGACCTAAATGCTGATGGACAAGTGATTGGACTAGCTGCTCTCTGAGGCCCATTCCATCTCCAATGGTCTGTGGTTGAGGGAATCAAGAATAGTGAAGGCAAAAGACTAACCTGTGGTAGAGCAATCAGATTGGCTTCCTACATCATTTATTGATCATTTAGAGTGTGCTTGAGATTGGCCTAGTGCTTTAAGGATACTTTAGTTTTCGTAACAACTTTATGAAGCAGGTTTAATATCCTTGTTATATAGATGAGGTTAAATTAATGTCAGTTAATTCAGACTATGTGGTAGAGCCCAGATTCAAATCAATTCCAGAGCCCATACCCTTAACCCCTTACATTATACTACTGGTAGGATATTGAAATGGGGTGACATTTGAAAGACAGAGGTATGTCAGGGGATAATGGCAGTGTGTTTGTTAAGAAATTTTAAAAAATCTGGTTACTTAGGTGATGAAATTTTAAAAGTTTCTTTGCCCTGTAACTGTCTGGAATAGTTAGCCAAGGAATTTGGATTTGAAACAGTAGGGAGCCACTGTGGGTTTCCAAGTAGGCAAATTAAAGTGGTGAATTGTGGCAGCTTTTTGTATATGTTGGATAAAGTATGAAGAGATTGGAAGTAGGTTAGGTGATCAGCTGAGAGGCTATTGAAATAATACTTGTGACAATTAATGACCTACAGTGGCTGATGACTGGGGAAATGAAAAGCAAGGACAGTACCAGCAACTTGTAAGGGAAGAATCTGTCAAATTTGGTATTAAATGTGGAAGTAAGGGAAGAAGTAGTGAACCTGTCAGTTTTAGGATAGATGTTAACTGATAAGGCATCTATTTGGATAATTTTTTTGAGGGGTGGGGTTAGTTTGGTTTCTAAACAAATGTATCTCACTAAGTTAAAGTTGGATTTGGACAGATACAAATTTGTGCAGGTGGTAGATGAATTCCTTGTAGTTAAAAGGATTAAATATAAAGCAAGGCAGAGGATCAGGGGCTGATTTAAAAGTGATATCTCCAATTGAAGTGGGAAGGAGGAGGAGGAGAAATAGGGAGAATGGTCCCATGAAAGTTTAAAGTAGCAGTTTCACAAAAAGGGTGTAATTAAAGGTTAAAATGTAGATTATTCTGTTATTACTATGATTTAGTTTGGGGAGGATTTTGGGGTCACTTGAGTTTAGAATTATTTGAGCTACGTAAAGACTATAAAGAGATGTAATTTTAAATTTTAGAATACAGTTGAAAACTCTTTGTAAAATATAGATCTGTGGCATTAACTGTCTAAGTTCACAAACAGTCAATAAAAATTCCTACTTTCAAATAAGAATATTTCGTTAGAGTCATGGGTCAAAAGTCATTTGTAAAACAATAAAATGGCCGGGTGCGGTGCCTCACACCTGTAATCCCAGCACTTTGGGAAGCTGAGGCAGTTGGATCACTTGAGGTCAGGAGTTCGAGACCAGCCTGGGCAACATGGTGAAAACCTGTCTCTGTAAAAAATATAAAAAATTACCAGGTGTGGTGGCACACGCCTGTAATCCCAGCTACTAGAGAAACTGAGGCAGGAGAATTGCTTGAACCCAGGAAGGGAGGTTGCAGTGAGCCAAAATTGTGCCACTGCACTCCAGCCTGGGTGACAGAGCGAGACTCACTGTCTCAAAAAAAAAAAAAAAAATTAAAAAATGCATATGTATATATTCTTATTTGAAAGTACTGGTATATCAGATGGGTGCAGCAGCTCATACCTGTAATCCCAGTGCTTTGGGAGGCTGAGGTGGGAGGATCACTTGAAGCCAGGAGTTCAAGACCAGCCTGGGCAACAAAGCGAGATTCCATGGCTACAAAAGAAAAAAAAAAAAAGAATATATATATAAAAATTTAGCTGGGTGTGGTGGTACATGCCTGTAGTCCTAGCTGCTCTGGAAGCTGAGATGAGAGGATCACTTGAGCCCAGAAGTTCGAGGTTGTAATGAGTTATCACCCACTCCAGCATGGGTGACAGAGCAAGACTTTGTCTCAACAAAAAAAAAAAAAAAAGGAAAAAAAGAAAGAAACTGGCAACTGACTTATCTATATATCTATGTTTAGTGAAATTATATGAGAATTGGTGCGAGAGTTCATAAGCAGGGCTTTATAAGAGTAAAGCATTATTATTTTGAATATAGGGAAATAGGTTCATTTTTCCTGTGGTGTTCATTACTTCTCAAGTTTTGATGAGCTATGTTTCTATTAGTTAAAAAACATCAACAACAACAATATGCACTAAGATTCTGCCTTTTTCTGCCCACCTTCACTCTGCTAAGTTCATGAAATTGGAGTACAACAAATGAATTCTTATGTGTTAGGCTGTGCTGTAATTTTACAACCGGTTCAAGCTAAGATTTTACCATTACCACCCTTACAACTGTCATTTTTTGATTTATCCCTTTCTTCTTTTAACCTCTCTCACCCACACACTGTCATTGATCCAATTTAGCTACATCAGCAGTATACAGTAGCAAAAGGAGACAATAGAAGCAGTGAAGAAGGAGGTGAGGTGGGACAGCAGGAACATCACAGGCCGTTTGTTATAAGTCTGACAAATTTCTAAATGAAGAGTTAATTTTGTCTGTCCCTTGTGGCAAAGCAGATTTATCAAAAACATTTAAATGAATTATTTTTAAATTTCTCTCCTTTTAGTTAATAGGCTTCTTTGGTTTGCTGGTGTATTGTATAATAAAGGCAATATATGTTAAGACTGCAACTATATTTGCCAGATCAAAAATTTACTGAAATGTAGACCTCAAATATTATTTTAATTTTGTTCTTTTTTCATTATCACCAGTGTAACAATGAAGATCGTATCCCATACAAAATTATGAAAATGTGCTTTTTTCCTGTCTTATTTTAAGTTAGAGAATAAAGAGGAGAAGATACTGTTAATGTAAAGCAAGGAGCGATTCCTCCTTAGAGTTTTACAATAACGTATTACTTTTTAATGGAAAGATACGTTCTTTTATTCAAATAGTTTATGTATTTTACTTATTTTTGGCAGTAGGCTGGGGCTGAGAAGGCAATAAAGCAGGGCTTTTAGCAGGAGACCCTTACTCTTTGTTGAAATATACATTAGGGCTGTGTTTCCAAAAGTGTGGAAGGTGTACCACAATATTAGAGTAACAATAAGATTATCAAGTATTAAAGGGTGATACAGTATTTGTGGAAACAAAGACTCTGAAAAGCAATCTGGCAGTGGTTTAAAATAAAAGAAAATATNCCGTCTCAAAGAAAAAAAGTCAGAGTAAGTGGGTTTCATAACTGCCTGACAAGTCTTTAATGTGGTGATGTGCATTTTCTTTTGTTGCTGTTTTTTGAGATGGAATCTCGCTGTCACCCAGGCTGGAGTGCAGTGGCTTGCTCTGTCACCCAGGCTGGAGTGCAGTGGCTCAGTCTCAGCTCATTGCCAGCTCTGCCTCCCGGGTTCACGCCATTCTCCTGCCTCAGCCTCCTGAGTAGCTGGGACTACAGGCGCCCGCCACCTCGCCCGGCTAGTTTTTTGTATTTTTTAGTAGAGACGGGGTTTCACGGTGTTAGCCAGGATGGTCTCGATCTCCTGACCTTGTGATCCGCCCGTCTCGGCCTCCCAAAGTGCTGGGATTACAGGCTTGAGCCACCGCGCCCGGCCCTTTTTTTGTATTGTTAGTAGAGACGGGGTTTCACCGTGTTAGCCAGGATGGTCTCAATCTCCTGACCTCGTGATCCGCCTGCCTCAGCCTCCCAAAGTGCTGGGATTACAGGTGTGAGCCACCGTGCCTGGCCAATCAATACACTTTTAATTGCCTACTATGTACCAGGCTAAGCACTTTACTAGGTTCTACCTTTATAGAGATAATATAGAGCTGCTTAGTGAGGGTAAGGACAATACAAAGGACTTCAGTGAAGGTAGAACCTCACATTCTTTCTTTTCTTTTTGGTGGGGGACAGAGTTTTGCTCTTGTTGCCCAGGCTGGAGTGCAATGGTGCAATCTCAGCTCACTGCAACAACTGCATCCCAGGTTCAAGTAAGTGATTCTCATGCCTCAGCCTCCTGAGTAGCTGGGATTATAGGTGTGTGCCACCACATCTGGCTAATTTTGTTTTTGTATTTTTAGTAGAGATGGGGTATCATCATGTTGGCCAGGCTGGTCTCAAACTCGTGACCTCAGGTGATCCACTTGCTTCGACCTCCCAAAGTGCTGGGATTACAGATGAGAGCCACCATGCCCAGTCTAGAACCTAACATTCTATGGGTGAGGTAGACAATAAAAAAAGCCCACAGAGCAGACCACGAGGTCAGGAGTTCAAGACCAGCCTGGCCAACAAGGTGAAACCCTGTCTCTACTAAAAATATAAAACTTAGCTGGGCATGGTGGCGGGCACCTGTAATCCCAGCTACTCAGGAGGCTGAGGCAGGAGAATTGCTTGAACCCGGGAGGTGGAGGTTGCAGTGAGCTGAGATTGTGCCACTGCACTCCAGCCTGGGCGACAGAGGAAGACTCAATCTCGGGAAGAAAAAAAAAACAGGCCCACAGATTGGGTGGGCACACTGGCTCATTCCTGTAATCCCACCTCTTTGGGAGCCTGAGGCAGGAGGATCACTTGAGGCCAGCAGTTTGAGACCAGCCTGGCCAACAAAGTGAGATTGTCTCTACAAAATAAAATAAAATAAAATAAGAAAAAAAATTAGCCAGGTGTGGTGGCATATGCTTGTAGTCCTAGCTACTAGGAAGGCTGAGGAAGGAAGATCATGTGAGCCCAGGAGTCTGAGGTTACAGTGTGGCTAGGGTCATGCTACTGCACTTGAGCCTGGGTGATAGAGTAAGACCCTATCTCTTAAAAAAAAGAAAAAAAAAAGCTTACTACAGATTGTGACACGTGCAAGGAAATAAACAGAATGATGAGAAGGGCCATCGTTTTTAAAATCATTTTTCAAGAGAGTGGTCAGTGAAGGGCCCTTAGGAGGCAATATTAAGAGCTAAGAGGGAATGAGGGTGAAGTGGTGGAGGAAATTCCAGAGGGCTCGCACGTACAAAGCTTAGATATAGAAAAGGGTTTGATGTGTTCAACAAACAGAAAGGAATGACCAGTGAGAGCTGAGGCAGAAGGAGCCACATCCAGCAGGGCCTTGTGTAGACCATAAAGAAAACTTTTGATTTTTTTCTGACACCAGCATGAAAACCACTGAAGGTTGTTCACTTTGTGAGTGGAATGATTACATTTACAGTTTAAATAGATCATACTGCAATAAAAACTGTTTCTTATACATTTCTGTGCTTGTTTATGGATGACTGCTTTGAGTAGACAGTGATTCTTCCAATTTATTTTATTTTATTTATTTATTTATTTGAGACAGAGTCTTGCTCTGTCGCCCAGGCTGGAGTGCAATGGTGTGATCTCGGCTCACTGCAACCTTCACCTCCCAGGTTCACGCAATTCTCCTGCCTCAGCCTCCCACGTAGCTGGGATTACAGGTGCCCGCCACCATGCCTGGCTAATTTTGTATTTTAGTAGAGATGAGGTTTCACCATGTTGGCCAGGCTGGTCTCAAACTCCTGACCTCAGGTGATACTCCTGCTTCGGCCTCCCAAAGTGCTGAGATTACAGGTTTGAGCCACTGCGCCCGGCTGATTCTTTCAATGTCATGCCCTCCCGTCTATAAGAGTTCCTAGAACATCTTGAGCTGGATGAAACTCCTTTTCTTGTTTTTTTTTTTTTTTATTATACTTTAAGTTCTAGGGTACATGTGCATAATGTGCAGGTTTGTTACATATGTATACTTGTGCCATGTTGGTGTGCTGCACCCATCAACTAGTCAGCACCCATCAGTTCATCATTTATATCATGTGTAACTCCCAATGCAATCCTTCCCCCCTCCCGAAACTCCTTTTCATCCAGGAGGCAGCAGAATGTACCTGGAGCATACATGGGATTTGTAGTCTAACCTGGGTTTGAATCCTCATTTGAAACCTTTTGGCCTCAGGTGTTTACTTTTGGAGCCTGTTTTCTCATCTGTCTAAGAAGGGATTACTACACCTAGCACATAGAGATGTTCTAAAGATTAAATAAAATAATATGTAAACTATGCAGAACCAAGTAAAGCTTAGTTCCTTGTCTCTTTCCTTCTCTTCTAAGTTGAGATTAGGGTGTTTTGTTTGTTTCTTGAGTAAGATCTGAGTCCTTTGTCTTCTCCAGATGACTGTGCTGGACCTAGTCAAGAGACTAAGATGTTAATATGTATTTATGATTATGTACATATAATCAGTTAATTACTTACATTCTTGAGACATCCATCTGAAGTTATTGACAAATACCTATTTCTCCCAAGTCTATGAGGTTCTAAGATGTTGTATAGTCACAGTCTAAGGCTGGGAGACCCGAGAGACCATGGAAGATGTTTGACGTTTTCTTCTGAAACTTCATTTGCTCAGTCTGGACATGAAAAAGAGTAACAGTCCAACCATAGGCTCTGAAATCCCAAGACACAGACTTGAAATACATATTATTTTTTGTGCGTAACTTTCTTTTCTTTTTTAAATTCACCACCTCCCTGTTCTGTGCAGATTTCTGTTAGTATTGTGGAAATTTCTGAAAGCATCTTCCACGGAAACCATTACTATGGCCAGCACTGGGTTTCTAGAACTGGAAGAAACACACATTTGGAAAAGATGTTAGTCAGTACTATTTCAGTCTTCAGTGACAGGAATTTTGGTTAAACATGTGTAGGCCTCGAATGTATTGGCTCTAGCCATGAGTGGATCAGGAGCTTAACTGCTATCACCAGGGATCATGTACCTCTCATCTCTTAGTTTTGGTTTCTGTTGTGCTAGCTTCATTCTCAAACAGGCTTTGCCATATGGAGCATCCCCAGATTAAAATCCTATCCATTCACCTGGAAGCCTAGGGGTGACTCAGGGAGGCTGGGAGACAGAGATGGCAAGAGATTCTGTGCCTCCAAGTCAACACTGCTGTATTTGGTAGCTTTCTAGAACATTCCAGTGCAGCTGTCATACTATCTGCAAAAATGCCTTCAGTGAAATGAGAAAAAATAACCAAAATTAGGACCCCTGAAGAAGAAATGTATCCTCACCTCATTTTTTCTTCAGATACCTCTCAGTCTTCTTTCTAGTCTTTTTCTTATGGTGATCTTCCTCTCCCCATCTTCTTTTCTGTCCTCACGCTACCTCTCCCATCCCATGGCTGATTATTTTCAGTAGCTCTATTCAACACAGATTGCTGTTGATTGTCCTACAAAGAGCCAGGTACTGTGCAAGGTGCTAGAGGTATGAAGATGAATAAGGCATCCCTGTTTTTAAAGGACTCATAGCCTAGAGTCACTTAAATTACACATCCCTACATTAATACATTTTGTTTTGTTTTGTTTTTAAATAGAACATTCTGTATAAAGCTGAAGGCTTGAAGTCCTTCCTGAGCTCTACCCCAAAAGCCAATAATTCCCTGCCACCTAAGAGGTAACCACTGTTCTTCGTTGTGTTTCTTTCTGATCTTTCCCCATACATTTACATAGAAAATATGGAATTTTGGCCGGGCGCGATGGCTCATGCCTGTAATCCTAGCACTTCGGGAGACTGAGGCGGATGGATCACCTGAGGTTAGGAGTTCAAGACCAGCCTGGCCAACATGGTGAAACCCCGTCTCTACTAAAATGCAAAAATTAGCTGGGCATGATGGCGGGTGCCTGTAATCCCAGCTACTGGGGAGGCTGAGACAGGAGAATCGCTTGAACCTGGGAGATGGTGGTTGCAGTGAGCTGAGATCATACCACTCCACTACAGCCTGGGTGGCTGAGTGAGATTCCGTCTCAACAACACCAACAACAACAACAAAAAGAAAATATGGGGTTTTGTGGTTTTAAAAAACATAAACAATAATAGCTAATGCTTACTGTGTCACTGTTATGTATCAGGCACTATTTTAAGTGTTTTATGTAAATCATCATATTTAATCCTCAGAACAACTCTATAAGGTAGGTACTATTAGTATTCCCATTTTACAGATGAGGAAACTAAGCCCCAGAAAGGTTAAGTAACTTGTTCAAGGATATACAATAAACGGAAGAGCCTTGCTTTATATATTTTAATGCAATTTGCCTTATTAACTTATTATTATTTGGAGATACAGGTATGTTAGTGTGTAAAGAATTGTTTAATTATTTTCTGTAGCCTTTTGAAAACTTTGTTATGAAAATTTCAAACATACACAAATCTAGAGAAAATAGAATAATGATAGATAGATACCATAGATGATTAGAGGGAGAAAGGAGGGAGGGGAATAGGGTGGAAAAACTATTGGGAACTGTGCAGACTCTCTGGCTGATGGGACATGTACCTACACATGTACCCTCTGGATCTAAAATATGAATTGATATGAGCCTGGTGTGGTGGCTCATGCCTGTAATCCCAGCACTTTTGAAGGCCGAGGTGGGTGGCTCACTTGAGGTCAGGAGTTCGAGGCCAGCCTGGCCAACATGGTAAAACCCCGTCTCTGCTAAAAATACAAAAATTAGTGTGGTGGCGCATGCCTGTAATCCCAGCTACTAGGGAGACTAAGGCAGGAGAATCACTTGAACCTGGGAGGTGGAGGTTGCAGTGAGCTGAGGTCTGCCTGGGTGACAGAGGGAGACTCCATTTCAAAAAAATAAAATATGATTTGAAATTTGTTTAAAAAAGGTTTGTTGTAATTCTAACTGAATTAATATTATTTAAAATCATACAAAAAAAAAAAAGAGAAAACAGTATAATGAATCACCAACTATCTGTCATTCCAGTGTCACCAATTATCATGGCTAACCTTGCTTCATCTGTATTACAGCCACACTGGCTTATTTTGAAGCAGTTCTCAGACATCATCTTGCAGTATCCATAAATAGTTCAGTATGTATCTCCAAAAGATAAGGACTCTGAAAAACCAACCAAATCATAATACCATTATCACACCTAAAAAATGTCTTACCATCAATTTCTTTTGAGTGTTGAAGTTCTCTGATTGTTTCATAGATTTTTAAGTAGCTTTTGTTAAAAACAGAATCCAAGCTAGGTTCATACATTGCATTTGGTTGATCTGTTTCTTAGATCCTTTAATACTTTCTGCACCCTACTATGTTAAAGGTCCTTAGTTCTCTTTGGTAAAAATCTTGGTATTTAATCAAGGCTTATCAACATTGAGGCATTCCATCCCCCTAGGAGCAGCACCTTCATTGTCAAAATGACATGATTTGCCCAAGCTTATACATATATATGCTCCTTGTATGTTCCCATGGTTACATAGACCAAGAGACGAACGTATTTATTTAAGAAATGATGCAAATTAATTAGTCAACTTAATCTGCCCTGGGAAGCATTCTAGTTCCAGTTATTGGGTTCTTTGGGTCATTATTTTATTTCCACGGTTTTTGGTTATTTTGAGTGGAAAATTGTGTTGGTAGATCTTCTTTATTATGGTAGCTTCAGTTGATTTCAGTGATTAATAAGGGTCTTGACCTCCCTGCTGTGTTAGAAATTGCATAATTCAGTAGCTGACAGTAGGGCTTACTATAGTGGACAGTGAAAATATATTAAAACAACAACAAAAATAAGCACATAGTATTCGTGGAAGCAATCTGAGTTAGGAAAGCAGAGCACTGAAGAATTTTTTTTTAGCAAAATCAGTAAAATGTTTTGTTTCTAGTTTATCCAAAATATGCAACTGAAAGTTTTAATCAAAATTAGATATATACAACTGCTTTTCCCTAACGCTCAGGTAGTTGATTTTAGTAACATCGGAAAATTTTTACATTACTAATTAAAATCCCTGTTTTAAAACATTAATATGGCTTAATAAAGTTGTTAAAAAGTCCAAGTGGCCATATGTGTTTAAAATAATTTTTTTTCTTATAAAATATTTATGATAGAATGCTCTTTTATTCTAATTGAACTCACATAATAAGATAAGGCAAATTACACATTGTACTGTTTAACAGGGTTTGTGTGTCAGATCTGCTATGGTCTTTGCTCCTTACACAGAGTGCTTGTGTAGTAAAAGGGCATGCATTCCCTACTAAATTTGGCTTCCGTTGGAAGTAAGAGCCGTAATAGTGAAGGACAGTAAGAGAACTATCTTCATATGCTCAGTTCTTGCTTTGGTACATATTGTCTTCTTTTATTGTTCAAATAATTCATTTTTCTTTGTGGGAAATGCTCTATGAAATATCTGTAGTTACTAAGCTTCATGACATTGTCATTTGAGTTACTGAAATTAAAAGGATGTTAAGATCTGAAAATGTCAGTTCATCTCAGTTGGAACAAAGTCATGGAGGAACAGTTTGTTTTGACTCATATTACAGCCACATGTTGGTTAGACAGAGATAAAGCTGCCTAGACCAGTCAGGACTGATCTCATGGTAAGCCCAGGAATACTGGCAGCCAACCCAGGGAAACTTTGGCTTGGAGAGAGATGAAAGGTTAGAACAGTAATTTCTTCATGTTTGGGCGAAAGCAGAAAAATTCACTAAGCAAGGAGGGAAATTGAGATCCTATGCTTTTCTGTTTCTAAGCATTTTACAGTAACTATTTCAAATTATATTTTACAATTTTGAAGTACTTTGGTGTTCAAGGTGTCATTTTGCCTCACAATAGGACAGCAGTTTTTCTGCAAACCCTTGTTAAAGAAGAGGCTCCAAGAATCTGCATGTTTTACCCAAAAATTCTCGAGTTAATGGCACAGGAGTTTAGAACCCAAGTTTTCTGACCCAGTTTTAGTGTCCATCATGCCATCATCTCTGAGCTACTTGACAACAGGCACTGTGTCTTGTTGATCTCTGCATCCCCAGTACTGGGCACCAGGCATAGTGGCTGGCACACAGTTTCAAAATCAATCCAAAATAACCTGAAAGATTTGATCTTAGCAGATTTTTGGCTTAAAAAGCAGTGTTTCTAGATATATTGCCTTAGTTTTGGTGTGCATACTTGAAAAATCCTTAATCTTGATATACCATATAATTTTTTAAAAGTAACCAGTTTTCTAGTCCTAACGCATCAGAATTTTTCTTTATAGTCTCTGGAATATCTTTTAGAGGTATAAAACATCAAAGGATCTGTTTATGAACTCAAACTATTTAAACAAGTAATTGGTATCATTTAGAGTATTTGGGCTTTATACTCATTGAAATCATTGAATTTTAAGTTAACCTTTTTTTCTTAGTGGAAATTTAGGGTTGTGTGTCAGTCTTTGTAATGTGTAGTTAATATAATAATATAGGTTGCATACATCCTTTTTCTGCCCCCCCATCCCCCCCCCCGGGACAGAGTCTTCTTCTGGTCCCCCAGGCTGGAGTGCAGTGGCAGGATCTCGGCTCACTGCAACCTCCGCCTCAGCCTCTTGAGTAGCTGGGATTACAGGCGCCCACCACCAGACCTGGCTAATTTTTGTATTTTTAGTAGAGATGGGGTTTTGCCATGTTGGCCAGGCTGGTCTCAAACTCCTGAGCTTGTGATCCACCCACCTCGGCCTCCCAAAGTGCTGGGATTACAGGTGTGAGCCGCTGCGCCCAGCCAGTTGCATACATCCTAAAGGTCACATAAGGTTAAATTTGGTAAGTTGCAAAGGAGTTACTGCTATCCAGTTTATTACAGTCAGTTGAAGCCTTGGTATGTTGATCTGTTGGCTTGGTAGGCAAAACATTTTTAAATGGCATGATCTTCTCATTTGGAGCTAGAGGTAGTTCAGTGTAATTATGATACACATCTGTATATGAAACCCTGCCATCTTTTATAGACAATAATTTTGATTAAATGTGTAAGGATTCTAATCTCTCATAAGATCTATTTTATTTCTCAAGCTTTAGAATGCTAAGGCTTTCTCAAGCACATGCTAACTATACTCAATGTAAATTTAAGTATTTCTGGAAATGTCAAAGCTGTATGTTCTTTCACATTTCAGATACTTGAGTTGGGCTTGGAAAAAGTTTAATAAAGAAAATGGACCAGCTATTTCAGATACTGTCAACTACTTTATGTCAATGTCTTCCATGTGTCCTTGACTTCTTGCCCAAGAGGGAATACAACTGCTTAAGAGATATCTTTGAAATGGCAAATGATGAACTCTAAAGTTACTTGGAGTATAGGCATACTTGGGTAATTTCATCTAAAGTCATTTTAGTTCATCCTTTGAAAAGACAGGAACAAAATGAAAGTTATATTATGAAACTATTAAATTGCTTGATATACTAAGTGTGTATGTGTGTGTGTGGGGGGCAACCTAGTGGGACCCCATCTTTACAAAAAAATAAAAATTGAAAAACTTAGCTGAGCATGGTGGCACATACCTGTGGTCCCAGCTACTCAGGAGGCTGAGGTGGGAGGATCACTTGAGTCTGGGAGGTCGAGGTCTTCTGTGAGCCGTGATCCTGCCACTGCACTCCAGCCTGGGTGACAGAAAGAGACCCTGTTTCCCAAAAAAAAACAAAACCCAGACGCCTGATTTAAATATATCACCAATTTTTGAGGTACCAGCTTTATTAGCATAATACCTAAAATATTTTAGCATTTTTGACTGTGGATAGACAGATTCTAGTTTCAGATATAAACTCCCTCTTTGGTTCTGCTGTTCAGGCAACAGGCTTACAGACATTGCCAAGTAATTGTCTCTAATTTAATGAGTTAATTAGTTAACTGTCTCCTGTAGAAGTCAAGTACTGACTCCTTATGGATGGGAGAAGACTTTTTTCCTCTAAGCTGTACACTCTATCTTTCAGTTAAAATTAAGTTAAAATAGACTAGGAGAGCTGGAGAAAACACTGGCAAAATACCTCAGGGTAAGTGGTTCTTTGGCATCATTTATAACCCCGGATACTGGCACAGCCTATTTCAGTACATGTCAACTAAAGCATTTGTTTTCTTTGTTAGCCTCTGTGTCCTTTGTGCTTTGTGCTAAGGCTGCTCTATTTCCTGATAGTTTTAAAGTCAAGAATGTTGACATCTTGGCGATTCCATACATACAGTATACTTAAAAATTTTTTAAATTTTGGGTTCAAGAGGTCCATGTGCAGGTTTCTTACAAAGGTATATTGTGTGATGCTGAGGTTTGGGCTTCTGTTGATCCTGTCATCCAGATAGTGAACATGGTACCAAACAGGAATCTGTTCGCCCCCTGCCCTTTCTCTCTCTCCCCACTCTAATAGTCCCCAGTATCTATTGTTCCTGTCTTTATGTCCATGTGTACCTGTTACAGGTAGAGGGTCTTGACTGCAAGTTCTCCAGGTTCTTGGCATTTTTAACAAAGAATTGGACAAAACGCCCAGCAAAGCAAGGAAAGAATGAAGCAACGAAAGAACGAAAGCAGGAATTTATTGAAAATGAAAGTACACTCCACAGTGTGGGAGCCAATGAGCAGCGGATTAAGGGCCTGGATACAGAATCTTCTCAGGTCCAAATACTTCCTAGAGGTTTCCCATTGGCCACTTGGTGCTTACCTCATGTAAATGAAGTGGTGGCCCACGATTGGTCTGATAGGTTGCTTTTTGCAACCAATCAGAGCCTGAAGTGAAGTTGTAAAGGACACACTCCTGTGCAAACATCTGATTGGCTGCAGAAAGCAACCAATCAGAGGCTAAAGGAAAGTTATGAAGTTACGAAGTTGTACTTATATGCAAACTGACTGCAGTCAGTCTGATTGGTTGTGAACAGCCAGTTTCCAATCTGCCGTGCAGAAAAGGTAGGGGTTTGCAAAGGGAGTAGCCTCTGGTCCTTTTGTTACTTAGGTGTGGAAAGTTAGGGTTATCCTTTCAATTTAGTTCTAGGAAGTTGGTGTGAAACGGCCTCCAGACCCTATTCTCCTGCCTCATACCCAATATTTAGTTCCCGCTTTTAAATGAGAACAGGTGATACTTGGTTTTCTGTTTCTGCGTTAATTCTGCTTAGGATAGTGGCCTCCAGCTGCATCCACGTTGCTGCAAAGGACATGATTTCAGCCTTTTTTTTATAGCTGCATAGTATTCTATGAAGTAGATGCCATACATGCAGAACACTTTTATTGTGTGTTTATGTTTTCTATTTAGTGGTTGTAGTCCTGGAGGTCAAATTCAGATATTAGAGAATAGACACCTGTGTGGCAAAAAGAACAATTGTTGCCAAATTTTGTTAATACAAAATCTCTGAAATGTTTTCATGTGCTCCCCCCTTTTGTTATCTGTTAATGAAACAAAGAAGCAACACAAGCACTTGTGAAGAGAGAACAAAGATCACCATAATCCCATCTCTAGTATTTTCTTTTTTTAAGTTTGAGATGGAGTTCTGCTCTTGTTGCCCAGGCTGGAGTGCTTTGGTGCAATCTCGGCTCACTACAACTTCTGCCTCCCGGGTTCAAGAGATTCTTGTCTCAGCCTCCTGAGTAGCTGGGATTACAGGCACCTGTCACCACGCCCAGCTAATTAGTATTATTATTTTGAGACAGAGCTTCACTCTTGTTGCCCAGGCTGGAATGCATTGGTGCAATCTCGACTCACTGCAACCTCCACCTCCCGTGTTCAAGCGATTCGCCTGCCTCAGGCTTCCAAGTATCTGGGATTACAGGCATGCACCACTACACTCGGCTAATTTTGTATTTTTAGTAGAGACAGGGTTTCTCCGTGTTGGTCAGGCTGGTCTTGAACTCCTGACCTCAGGTGATCTGTCCACCTCGGCCTCCCAAAGTGCTGGGATTACAGGCGTGAGCCACTGTGGCTGGCCAATTTTTGTATTTTTAATAGAGATGGGGTTTCACCATATTGGCCAGGCTAGTCTCGAGCTCCTGACCTCAGATGATCTGCCCATCTTGGCCTCCCAAAGTGCTGGGATTACAGGCGTGAGCCACTGTGCCTGACCTAGTATTTTCTTACTTTGTATTTTGTGTTTAGTTTTCCTTCTTTTAATTTTCACAGGAGTCAGGCCCTCCTTGTCAAAGGATTTGAGCGTTTTTATGATTATATATAATGTATACTTGTGTGTATGTACCTGTATATTGCTAAGTTTCTTTTCAAAAGGACTGAATTTGACAAAAGCAAGATGTATAGGACAGTATAAATAGTATGCTATCATTTATATAAAAAGAAATGGATAAGAATTTCATATATACACACATATATTTAGGTGTATATATATTAACATATACATAATTTACTCGTTTATGCATAAAACATCTTTAGAAGGATACATAAGAAATCGATTGCCTCTGGGGTGGGGAATTGAGTGGGAACAGAAGTAGGAGGAAGACTTTTTACTGTATATTCTTTGCTACCTTCTGAATTTTGAATGGTATGAATGTAATACTATTAAAATAATAAATAAAAAGCTATTAGCAATAGGTAAAAGTACCCACTGTTTTTTCTTTTTCATGCCCACTGTGTTGGTTCAGGCCTCAACCTCTTTCACCTGTATCTTTTATTTATTTATTTTTTTGAAATGGAGTCTTGCTCTGTCGCCCAGGCTGGAGTGCAGTGGTGCAATCTTAGCTCACTGCAACCTCCGCCTCCCGGGTTCAAGTGATTCTCCTGCCTCAGCCTCACGAGTAGCTAGGACTACAGGCGCCCGCCACCACACCCAGCTAATTTTTTGTATTTTTAGTGGAGACGGGGTTTCACCATGTTAGCCAGGATGGTCTCAATCTCCTGACCTCGTGATCCGCCTGCCTTGGCCTCCCAAAGTGCTGGGATTACAGGTGTCAGCCACTGCATCTGGCCCTCACCTGTATCTTCGTAATAGCCACTTACTACTCTCCCTGTTCCAAGTTAGTTCCTCTCTCTTCCACTCACCTTTCATGTTGCCATCAAGGATAGCACAGATCAGATATGTCTCTCCTTCTTAAACTTTTAGTAGTGTCCCACGGCTCACAGAATAAAGTTCAGACTCTTCTGTTTAGCATTCAAAGTCTTCCACCATTTGGTCTCAAACTGCCTTTTCTACTACATGTATTTCTATATGCTCTCTTTATTATCGTATCTCTCTCCAACTAACCCTTCTCCCAGAAAAAAAGGGTATTTTTTGTTTCAACATCTGTTCACATTAGTTTTTTGTGTTTTTGTTTTTAGTTTGAAGTACCCATTCTCTCCACTTGCAATTGAAATTGGATTTAACTTTTAAGTTCCATTCCAAGTGTTGCCTTTCTCCCTCCATTCTCTGGCCCCATCCCACCAGTCCTGGGAATGAATCACTCCTTTTTGGTTCCCATAGTATATTTCTCATGCCATTGTTTGCAACTCATATTCTAGTTACTGGTGGACAGAACTAGTAACAGTAACTAGTAATTGACTAGTAACTAACTTGTCAGTCTCCTTATATTCTGTTTTAAGACTTCTTGTATCCATCCTTCTTTCCAATTGCAGCAGTCTTCCTCATATTGTGCCTTTCCTCACTCCTGCCTGTGCTTAACTCTGGTGGTTTTGTGATCTTGGTGGAACATGTCCAATTATCTCATACATGTTAAGAAGAGGAAGAAAAGAAGCAATTGACAGGAATTGATGGAATCTACTTACTATTAGTATAAATATCTTTCAGTTTGCTTTTTCTTTATCCTATGTTTATATACTTTTTTTTTGAAACTTATTGTTTGTTTGTTTTTTTTTTTTAAGACAGAGTCTCATTCTGTTGCCCAGGCTGGAGTGCAGTGGCGCGATCTCGGCTCACTGCAGCCTCCGCCTCCCGGGCTCATGCCATTCTCCTGCCTCAGCCTCCCGAGCAGCTGGGACTACAGGTGCCCGCCACCACGCCCTGCTAATTTTTTTGTATTTTTAGTAGAGACGGGGTTTCACCGTGTTTGCCAGGGTGGTCTCGATCTCCTGACCTTGTGATCCTCCTGCCTCGGCCTCTCAAAGTGCTGGGATTACAGGCGTGAGCCACCGCACCCAGCCTATTGTTTTCTTTATCCTATGTTTATATATTTATTGTTTTGAAATTTTAAAGATTATTTTGTCTTCATTGTGTAAGTGTGTGAAATATCTAGAGGCCTGGGAGGTCAATAAACTTGTCTAGGGACTCACAAAGGGTTAGTGGTAGAGCCAAGGTTTAAACCCAAAACCCCTTCAAGAATGGCTTTTATAGTCATGTATAGAGAACATGACTTTATTTTGGGGTAATATTTCTTGAATGCTTTTGGTAGCACCAATTAGTGGGAAAAAAAAGTCCACGTTGGGCTACTTCTTTTTATTTTTGTTCTGTAGCACAAGTCATCAAGCAACCCCTGGGCTACTTTTTTTTTTTTTTGAAACAGGGTCTTGCTCTGTCTCCCAAGCTGGAGTGCAGTGGTGCAATCTTGGCTCACTGCAACCTCCGCCTCCCAGGTTCGAGTGATTCTCCCACCTCTCAAATGCTTTGAATGCTAACCAGAAGAGTCTGAACTTTATTCTGCAAGCCATGGAACAATACTAAAAGTTTTAGAAGAAAGGAGAGACATAATCTGATCTGTGCTATCCCTGATGGCAACATGAAAGGTGAGTGGAGGAGAGAGGAACTAACTTGGGACAGGGAGACTAAGAAGTGGCTATTACAAAGATACAGGTGAGGGCCCGGCACGGTGGCTGACACCTGTAATCCCGGCACTTTGGGAGGCCGAGGCAGGTGGATGACGAGGTCAGAAGATCGAGACCATCCTGGCCTAACATGGTAAAACCAGTCTCTACTAAAAATACAAATTAAGTGATTCTCCCATTCCTCTCAGTCTCCTGAGTAGATGGGACTAAAGGCACAGGACACCACGCTTGGCTAATTTTTGTATTTTTAGTAGAGATGGCATTTCACCATGTTGTTCAGGCTGGTCTCAAACTCTTGACTTCAAGTGATCTGGCCGCCTTGGCCTCCCAAAGTGTTGGGATTACAGGCATGAACCACTGCATCTGGCAACTGGGCTACTTCTTATGCAGGCTGATACAGCACTTGTGGTGGTAGTCTCTGTGGCGTTTTTTGTTTGTTTTCATTCTTTTGGACAGGGTCTTGCTCTGTCACTCAGACTGGAGTGTGGTGGCACAATCATGGCTCACTGTAGTTTCGACCTCCCAAGTTCCAGTGATCCTCCCTCCTCAGAATCCTGCATAGCTGGGACTACAGGTGTGCACCACCATGCCCAGCTACTTTTGAATTTTTTGTAGAGACCTGGTCTCTCCGTGTTGCCCAGGCTGGAACTCCTGAGCTCAAGGGATCTTCCTGCCTTGGCCTTCTAAAGTACTGGAATTACAGGTGTGAGCCACTGTGCCTGGGCTAACTCTTTTCTTATTGAAAGAACAGGTGGCTTTGTTTAGTCAGATCCACAAAGGGAGACACTTGCAATACTTGACCAGAAAGCAAACCAACAATCATTTGCCCTGATTCTTCTTCCCCATCTTGTTTCCCAGAAGCAACCACTTGTAACTCTCTTAGCTATTTCTTTTGGTATTACCTTTCACATTTCTATATTGATATGTCTAGACATTTTGACTTTCTGTTACAGTAGCTGAGGTCCTAGCTTCCTTATACTACTTCCTCTCACATTCCTCTCAGTATATTTATAATTTTTTCTTTCAAGACAGGGTCTTGCTCTGTTGCCCAGGCTGGAGTACAGTGGCATGATCTCTGCTCACTGCAACCTCCACCTCCCAGGCTCAACCAATCCTCCCACCTCAGCCTCCTGAGTAGTTAGGACTACAGGCACATGACATCATGCCCAACTAATTTGTGTATTTTGTAGAGAAGGAGTTTTGCCATGTTGTCCAGGCTGGTCTTGAACTCCTGGGCTCAAGCAATCATCCGCCTTGGCCTCCCCAAGTGCTGGGATTACAGGTGTGAGCCACTGCACCTGTCCTATTTATAATTTTATTAAATTAACATTTGATATCTATATTATTATGACTATAAATACTGTTTATTTTGAGCCAAGTCATAGATTGATATTTTCTATTTTGTACAATAAAATAATTTCTCATAGTTAAAATTACCAAACTTTTGATTTGCTTAGTTATTTGTGTACCTATTACCAATTCATTCATTTGCCAAATATTTACTGAGTGCCTACTATAAGCCAGGCATAATTCTTGGTGTTTGGGATATATCAGTAAACAAATTAGACAAAGATTCTTTCCCTTGTGACACATTCTAATTGGGAGATAGACAATAAACATAAGTAAAATATAAAGTATGTTAGAAAGAGGTGCTGAGGGAAAAAAAGCAGGGCTGTTGAGGAGCATGATGCCCTTGATTCATGATTCTTTATATGTGACCTGGTTTTCTCTCTGAAAACTTGTGGAATTTTCACTTCATTTGGATGTTCTGCAATATAACAATGATGGGCCAGGCCCTGGTGTAGATGTTAGTTTTAATTTTCGTGCTTGACATTTTGTGAGCCCTTGTATTCTTCAGTTCTGATCTTACTGCTTTGTTGATTGACTGAAGTAATGATCAATCTGATGCAACTCAAGGAGAAGAGCTTTGGTTGTTCATGTTTGGTTATCCCATAGTATATAAAGCACTTTAATGAGTTTCTTTGATGCAAGTATTATTATTACTTTATTTTAAAAAATTATTGATGTAAAGATTACTGATGTCAAAGAATATTTTAATTTATTTCCTATTTCCAGCTGCTGGAACTTGGTATGATGAAAGGTCTTGTTTGTTATTCCTTTTCATTCATTTCACTTCGAAGGTTTGGCAGGTTACATGTCTCCCTGGTGCTCTTGTAGACGGGGAGCCTCTGGGAGTCACTTTCAGGTCCTGGCTGTCCTTTCACTTTTCTTAGTCTTTTCATATCTTTTATCTCACCAATATATGTATTTTAAATTGAGATAAAATTCACATAACATAAAATTCACCATTTTAACCATTTTAAAGTATACAATTCAGTGTTTTTTTTTTTAAAGTATATTTACAATGTTGTATGATGTTACCACTATCTAATTCCAGAACATTTTCATCATCCCCAAAGAGAAATCTGATATCTAATAAGCAGTTAACTCCCATTCCCCTCTCCTTTCAGCTCCTGGCAACCAATATTCTGCTTTCTGATTCTATGATCTTACCTATTGTGGACATGCCACGTCAATAGTGTCACATAATACATGGCCTTTAGTGTCTGGCTTCTTTCACTTATCATAAAGTTTTCAAGGTTCATACATGTTGTGCATATGTTAGTACTATAAAATGTTTTAAAATCAGACTCTGAATATTTGATTTTCAGTATCCAGATAAAATTCTGCATTTATTATCTTTATTTTGATTTTAATACTGGCCTTTAATTTACCTTTTCACAAAACATCTATTGGATATAAAATGATATTGGATAATTTTCAGTATACGTTATTTATTTGTTTTTTTAGTATGCCAGTACTGAGGTTGATGGAGAGCATTACATGACTCCAGAAGACTTTGTTCAGCACTATCTTGGACTGTATAATGACCCAAATAGTAACCCAAAGATCGTGCAGCTCTTGGCAGGAGTAGCTGATCAAACCAAGGATGGGTAAGTATCTTCATGCATTTTCTGAAAACTAATGTTCTGGAATATATTGTTAAAATTTAAAAAACTGGCCGGGCGCGGTGGCTCACGCCTGTAATCCCAGCACTTTAGGAGGCCGAGGCAAGTGCATCAGCTGAGGTCGGGAGTTCGAGACCAACCTGACCAACATGGAGAAACCCTATCTCTACTAAAATACAAAATTAGCCGGGCATGGTGGCCCGTGCCTGTGATCCCAACTACTCAGGAGGCTGAGGGAGGAGAATCGCTTGAACCTGGGAGGTGGAGATTGTGGTGAGCTGAGATTGAGCTATTGCACTTCAGCCTGGGCGACAAGAGCAAAACTCCATCTCAAAAATAAAAAAAAATAAAAATTAAAAAAACCCACAGGCTTACCTGTGAGTATCTAGAATTTTAATATTAGTAAACATGTAATTAGTAATTACCAGTTTACTCATTAGTAATTAGAAAATATGTATTTAAAATAAATATATTATTATTATACTTTTGGGATACAGAAATCATTACGAAAAATGTATTCAAAAAAATTTTTTTGGAAAAATAATGGGAAGCTTTATGTTGAAAAGAATGAAGATACCAGGCAAGTAAGTATTCTTTATAGGTCAAATTGTGAGCCAATAATTTTTAAACCACACTAACTGGAGATCTATGTTTTGTTTTGTTTTGGTCTACATTAAAGAAATATATATATATAGTTTTTTTTTTTTTTTTTTTTTTTT
>NW_016824497.1:747513-786317 GCF_001698545.2 Rhinopithecus bieti
TTTCTTTTTTTGAGATGGAGCCTTGTTCTGTTGCCCCGGCTGGAGTACAGTGGCGTGATCTCAGCTCACTGCAACCTCCACCTCCTGGGTTCAAGTGATTCTCCTGCCTCAGACCCCAAGTAGCTGGGATTACAGGCATGCGCCGCCACACCTGGCTGATTTTTGTATTTTTAGGAGAGACAGGGTTTCACCGTGTTGGCCAGACTGATCTCGAACTCCTGACCTCAAATGATCTGCCTGCCCTGGCCTCCCAAACTGCTGGGATTAGAGGTGTGAGCTACCATGCCCAGCCTTTAAAAAATGATATATACTAGTTGTATAATTAAACTATGTATTTTATTCAAAGTTTATAAAAATGGTGTTATTTACTGTGATTATCAAGGATACAGACAATTCTTTTTTTTGAAAAAATATTTCACGGGAAAAGCCACATTTTATGTTGAATAATCTGAGCAGAATGAGTTCCAAATAACCAAGTATATTTCTTTCATTCATTCAATAGATATTGAGTGCCTACTATGCCTCAGGTACTGTTCTTCGTGCTGGGATTATTAATATATCAGTGAAAAAGCCACAAAATGATAATAAGTGAATTATGGTTTGTTAGAAGGCTATAAGTACTATGATGAAAAATAAATTAGGGGAGAGTTTAGGGAGTGATATTTAGTCATTTATCTCTCTGTTTATTTGGCAAACATTAATTGAATAGCCATTGTTTGTCAGGCACTGTTGGGCCTTACAAATACAAACATAAATTAAATGAGGCTTCTGGCCTTCAAAAGAAGGTACTAGCTTAGTGAGAAAGAAAATGACTAAACGAATGAGGTGCTGTCATAGCTATATGAGAGGTGTAGAGGTAACCCAAGAAAGCATGGTTAACTGTTTTGTGTGGTCAGGACAGCATCACAGAAGAGGTGATACTTGAGCGAAATCTGGCAGGATGAGTACAAGCTTGTTAGTAGTTGGATAAGTAGGGACAAGAATTCCAGGAAAGGGAACAGGAATGGCATGAAACATTAAGGGGCACGTGTGTGTGCGCACGCGTGTGTGCGCATTAGTGAATGGCAATGGAGGAGAGTTGTGTTGCAAGTACTTTGATGTGGCTGTGGCGTGGCATTGCCTTGTTGCTGGGGGAAATGTAGTTGGAGTGGCTGAAGGCTTTTGACTCTGTCCTGCAGGTATTTTTGGCCTGCTAGCGTGTGGGTGTGCGAAAACACAGAAATAACAAGGGGCATCTTGCTAGAGTGTCAGTTTACTCAACTAAGGGGAGAAAAGCAATCATTATTTGTATTAAAATCATATATGGCTGTATTATGGAGTGAATGTAATACTTGCATGAATTAGATAAAGAAAATTTTGGCTTGTTATGGCAGTTTCAATCTACATCTCCAGGCCTCCAGGGCCTAGGCTCTTTCTCCTTCCTGTTGAGGTGCTTATGTGACAACCTTTGAAAACTAGGCAGTAAGTAGTCTAAAAATTATTTCCATTGCCACAGATGTAAACAGATTTTAGAAATGGTAGGTTGGAATGGGACAAGACTCATATGCAATAGAATCAATTTAGGTGGCTATTGTAATAGTTAAAGTAGAAAGATTGGTGTCTAAGTTCTTTGAGTTCAGGATTAGTAATGTATTCAGTTTTATTGTCCCATAGAACCTTGCACAGTGTGTGAAATTTACTATGTGTTCAATAAATGTTTGTTTTGGAAAGATTTTATATCATTTATAAATGGCAGGTATTGGGGAACTTGTATACATTTTAGTTCTACTCAAAATATATCAGCTGATAAATCACTGTGGATCATTCAATCATAGGATCTTTCAACAGTGATTAGACAATAAAGCATATGAAAATTAATTATACCTATCAGAATTCCTTCTTCAAAATTAATAAAGGTAACATATATTTAGCTCTTTTAGAAATTATCAGAGTATTTATTATTAATAATCTGGTCTAAGACCTGATTTCAGAATATCCATATATTTTCAGATGTTTCCTTTTGTGACTGTCTGCTCTATTCTGTCTCAGTAGTGTATCTTCTTTGAGGCTTCATATGGTTCTCCTAGGTTGAGTTGCATTGTTAAAGTAGGACATTTTCTTTTCTTTTCTCTCTTTCTTTTGTCGGAGACGGAGTCTCACTCTAACACCCGGGCTGGAGTGCAGTGGTGTGATCTCAGCTCACTGCAACCTCTGCCTTCTGGGTTCAAGTGATTCTCCTGCCTCAGCCTCCCAAGTTGCTGGGATTATAGGTGCATGCCACCATGCCTGGCTAATTTTTGTATTTTTAGTAGAGATGAGGTTTCACCATTTGGCCAGGCTTGTCTCGAACTACTGACCTTGTGATCCGTCTGCCTCGACCTCCCAAAGAGCTGCGATTACAGGCATGAGCCACTGCACCCAGCCCATTTTTCTTCTTATAATCATCTTTTTAAAAAGATATTCTCTGCTGAGTGCAGTTGCTCACACCTGTAATCTCAGCACTTTGGGAGGCTGATGTGGGAGGATCGCTTGAGGCCAGGAGTTTGAGACCAGCTTGGACAACATGGTGAAACCCCATCTCTACAAAATTAAAGAAAAAAATTAGCCAAGTATGGTGGCGTGTGCCTGTAGCCTTAGCTACTTGGGAGAATGAGGCAGGAGGATTGATTGAGCCCAAGTGTTTGTGGCTGCTGTGAGCTATAACTGAGTCACTGCACTCCAGCCTGAGGGACAAAATGTGACTCTGTCTTAACAAAAAAGAAAAAAGATATTCTCTTTTCTCCCTCTTTCTGTTTTGTACCCCTTAACCCAGGGCAGTGATGAAATACTAGAATAGCTTACTTGGTACATTGTTTCCTGCCCCAAAATGTGTTCCTTGGTTCTATGGTAGTTTTTTGATGATGAGTCCTATAGATATGTTACGTGAAATGGCAACATATAATATTGCTTATAACCACTCAAGACCAAGTCTGAATAAGTGGAACTAGTATAGACAAGTTCAAGTGATTTGGTTGAGTGTGTGAGAAAAGCTGGTCTAGGAGTGGTTGAAACATGCTCTTTTGTGCTCTGCAATCCTTCCCCCATGTTTTCTAGGATGTTAACTGTTCCTTCTCTCTTGTTCCACATCTCCTTTCCCCCACTAGATAGTAAAATAAGTAGGAATGTTTGGATATGGGTGCTTGCTGTAGAAAGCCGTGTAACATACAATACAGCATTATATATTATAAATAGCACAATCAGTTGTCTAAAAGTAAAAGCCGGTAGCCAAGTATTATTTGTGGGATTGTGGCTTAAATTTTGAAGTTCTGGTATATAATGAAAAGCAAAATGATTTTATGCATTTAATACAGATCTCAGAGAGTGTAATTGTGTGATCTAATCTAAAATATTTAGACAGTTGCTTGCTCGAAATTGTAACTTGTAGAACCATAGTTTCTATATTTAGTCCTAGTCAGAATTTTATCTGGAGGTTCTGTTCTCCTGTGATGTAGAAAACTAGTTTTCTTTTCTACTAGTTTTTCCCCCAAGTGTTTTCCTTTATGTTACACAGGCATATAGAGAAACTTTTTATGCAGAAATCTTGATTGTTTTAAAAATTGTAAAATTAACATATTAATATTTTGTCATTTTATTAGTTCCTATTTACTAAATTGAAAAGGGGCTTCGTAGAAAATTTTAAAAAAACACACCAAATTCAGAAAATATATTTTCAAAGTTATAAAATGAATACGTGTTCTTTCTAAAATGTCAGACAATGGGGTAATATGGTAAAAGTGAAAGTACCTCCTTATCCCCATTACAAGAAAAACGAATAGAGTGTGAACTAATCAGTAGTTTCTTCACTCAACAGTTAGTAGCTTGTGGTTTGCATATGTTCTATTAAAGTCTTGATTGGGCTCTTCTAGCAATAAAGGAATTCATGGCAGGATAAAGGGAAAAGGAGCCTTAAAAATATTCTGGAGCCAGGCATGGTGGTTTACGCCTATGATCCCAGCACTTTGGGAGGCCAAGGCAGGAGGATCTCCTGGGGCTAGGAGTTCAAAACTAACCTGGGTAACATAGCAAAACCCCATCTATACAAAAACATTTAAAAATTAACCGAGCATCATAGTGCTTGTCTGTAGTCCCAGCTACTCAGAAGGCTGAAACAGGAGGATCACTTGAACCCAGGAGTTCCAGGTTCCAGTGAGCTCTGATTGCGCCATTGCTCTCGAGCTGGGAGACAGATTGAGACCTTGTTTCTTAAAATAAATAAATAAATAAATAAATAAATAAATAAAATAAAATTCTGAAACATGCTTGCTTTAAGCATTGCAGACTTTCTTGTTTTCAGAAAAATATTGTTGCATTGTAATGCAGTAAGTATATAATGACTGTGGGCTTAAAATAGAGGAGAGTATCAGAGAGACTGTCAAGTGGCCAGTTTTTCTCTCATTCCTCCCAACATTTTATTATGAAAATTTTCAAGTTTTCCAAAGCATTCCAAGAAAAGTTGAAAGATTTTATAGTTGAACACCCATATTCTACCCAC
Source organism: Rhinopithecus bieti (assembly GCF_001698545.2). Taxonomy (NCBI): domain Eukaryota; kingdom Metazoa; phylum Chordata; class Mammalia; order Primates; family Cercopithecidae; genus Rhinopithecus; species Rhinopithecus bieti. The sequence goes on from NW_016824497.1 coordinate 752,024, forward strand.
CTAGACCTCACCACATAAGAATTATATTTTCTATTATTTTATTATTAGTTATTCATTATTATTATTATTATTTTGAGACAGGGTCCCACTCTGTTGCTCAGGCTGGAATGCAGTGGCGTGATCATGGCTTACTGCAGCCTTGACCTCCTGAGCTCAAATGATCCTCCTACCTCAGCCTCCCAAATAGTTGGGACCACAGGTGCCTGCCTCATGCACAGCTAATTTTATTTATTTTGGTATTTTTTGTAGAGATAGGGTCTTTCTATGTTGCTTAGGCTGGTCTTGAACTTTTGGGCTTAAGCAGTCCTCCTCCCTTGACCTTCCGAAGTGCTGGGATTACAGGCATGAGCCACTGCAGCTGGCCAGATTCTACTATTAACATCTAACTATTCTTGCTTTTCATATATCCATCCATCCCTCTGTCCTTCATCAGTCCATCTTATTTTTTTATACATTTCAGAGTAAAGTGCAGACATTGATACAGTTCTTAAATATTTTAGCATGCACATTATTTACTAGTGTTTAATATATGTTTTGAGGGTTTTTTGTTGTTGTTGTTTGTTTTGAGACAGAGTGTGTCTCTGTCACCCAGGCTGGAGTGTAGTGGTACGATCTCGGCTCCCTGAAACCTCCGCCTCCCGGGTTCAAGCAATTCTCGTACCTCAGCCACCCAAATGGCTGGGATTACAGGCATGCGCCGCTATGCCAGGCTAATTTTCTTTGTATTTTAGTAGAGACGGGGTTTCACCATGTTGGCCAGGTTGGTCTCCTGACCTCAAGTGATCACCCGCCTCAGCCTCCCAAAGTGCTGGGATTACAGGTGTGAGTCACCATGCCCAGCTTTTGAGTGTTTTCTTTAAATGTAAGACTCACACACAGTAAGAAAATGTGAATCTCAAAGGTGTATTTGCTGAACTTTGACAAATGTACACACCTAGGTAACCTCAAGTGACTTTTTTTAATCGTGTTAAAATATACGTAACATTTACCATTTTAATCATTTCTAAGTGGACAGTTCAGTGGCTTTAAGTACATTCACATTGTTATGCAACTATTATCGTATCCAAGGCCAGGCGCAGTAGCTCATGGCTGTAATCCCAGGACTTTGGGAGGCCGGGGTGGGCGGATCACCTGAGGTTAGGAGTTCAAAATCTGCCATGGTTAACATGGTGAAACCCCGTTTCTACTAAAATACAAAATTAGCTGGGTGTGGTGGCATGCACCTGTAATCCCAGCTACTGGGGAGGCTGAGGCAGGAGAATCGCCTGAACCCAGGAGGCGGAGGCGGAGGTTGCAGTGAGCCGAGATCGTGCCATTGCACTCCAGCTTGGGCAACAAGAGCAAAACTCCGTCTCAAAAAAAAAAAAAAATTATCATATCCATTTGCAGAACGTTTTTATCATTCCATACTGAAACCCCATACCCATTACATAATGACTTCTCATTCTCTTTCCTTCCACTCCAACCAGCCTCTGATAACCAGTACTCCACTTCTTATTGCTGCTATTTTAGCTACCTCACATATGTGGAATAATGCAATATTTGTCCTTTTGTGTCTGCCCTATTTCACTTAGCATAATGTTTTCAAGGCACATCTATGTTGTAGCATATGTCAGAATTTCATTCCTTTTAAGGCTGAATAATGTACTCAGTTGCTTTATTTTTTATTTATTTATTTTTTAGAGATAGAGTCTCACTCTGTCACCCAGGCTGAAGTGCAGTGGCACAATCGCAGCTCATTGCAGCCTTGAACTTGTCGGCCCAAGTGATCCTCTTGCCTTAGCCGCCTGAGTAACTAGGACTACAGGCATGTGTCACCATAACAGGCTGATTTTGACTAATTTTAAGTTGTTGGTGCGTTTGTGTATTTTCATGATACATCTGAATATATATCTCATGTGATACAGATCTGAATATATCTGAAGGTAACTGAGTGTTTTTTTTTTTTTATTTTTTTGAGACGGAGTCTCGCTCTATCGCCCAGGCTGGAGTGCAGTGGCTGGATCTCAGCTCACTGCAAGCTCCGCCTCCCGGGTTTACGCCATTCTCCTGCCTCAGCCTCCCGAGTAGCTGGGACTACAGGCGCCCGCCACCTCGCCCGGCTAGTTTTTTGTATTTTTTAGTAGAGACGGGGTTTCACGGTGTTAGCCAGGATGGTCTCGATCTCCTGACCTCGTGATCCACCCGTCTCGGCCTCCCAAAGTGCTGGGATTACAGGCTTGAGCCACCGCGCCCGGCCGGTAACTAAGTTTTGAGGAATGGCTGAGTATTACCCCAATAGCTTCTTACAATAATGGTCTGCTTACTAATGCCAGATACCCTTTCTGGTTTTCAATTATAATTTTAAAATTGGGAGAGGGTTAGGAGATAATACAGTAATGGAAGAATACCAAATTGAAGGCAGGAGTTAGGAGTCTTCAGGTAGCCTCACTGATTTGCTGAATGTCTTTGAGGAAGATCATTTAAGGTTTGCCTTTCTAAGGGTCCTTCTGGCTCAAAAGTTGCGTGAATATATGATTTGCCTTTTGAATATGCTGGCAGACAAAATGTAGATAATTTAGTAAATTCCATAGACTTTCTATTTTAAACAAAGGGCTACTTAATTGGAAACCTATGTGACAGGAGTCTCAAATCCACAAGGACAGTGTGGTCTGTAGATATATGACTGATGAGCCCTGTTTGGTTGCTTTTCTGAAGGAAAAAGACTGCTTGTCTTCAAGGGGCTGGTGCTACTTGGGACCAGAAACCTAGTGTTGTTTACACTTGCAGTTTATCAAAATAAACCAGAAAAAATTGAGTATATATGGGAAATCTTGTGATTTCTTAATGTCAACTAATGCAACTAAAAAATAGTACTTTTCATGCCAAAGAAAACACATCTTTGGACCAAATTCAGTCTGCCAGCTAATAGTTTGTGACCTTTGCTAGTTAAGGAAGAAGTTTTTGGCCTCTTCTCATAAATATAGAAGGTTTTATATTTTATATTGGTTTTACTACTGAGCATGAAATTTGTTTTAAAGCTACATATTCTGTGTTTCAGGGTAGGTGTATTTTTTATGTCTTGATGCTATTTTGTAAAACCAATATGTTATGCCTTTTTAAAGAAAACCCATAATCAGCCTATTTTTTATTTTAAAAATTATTGGCCAGTCTGTTTTTTTCTTCCTCAAACAGAAATCACATGAAAGATATACTATAGAAAATCCTTGTGTCAATTAACACATTTTGAAATATATAGAATAATTAACACTGGACAATCAAGGAAAGATGAGTTTCATAGGAAAATACTTCATTGAAGACCAGTATGCAGATCTGTGTGCATATGAGACACATTTTTATAATGCTGTTACTTGGACAGTCACTACTAATGAGCAGCAAGATGGTATGGAATCTTTGTAGCAAGCTTGCTGTGAAAGATCTAGCATATGCTGGCTCTGTAAGGTCACTGAAGGCAATTTCTGTGTAGTTTTGACCACTGGTTAATTTTATAACCTTGAGTATGATAGGACACGTTAAGTTCTAGAAACCCAACGTATGAGTTTCTCCCACTTTTTGTTAAGTTTTGTTTTGTTTTGAAATGGGTCTCACTCTGTTACCCAGGCTGGAGCACAATGGCTATTCACAGGCACCAGCATTGCATGCTACAGCCTTGAACTCTTGGGCTCAAGTGATCCTTATGCCTCATCCTTCTGAGTAGCTGGAACTACAGGTGCAGGACATTGCACCTGGCTCCCACCGTTTTTGCTTTCGTTTTCCTTTTAACATTTTATTTTAAAAAATTAAAAAAAATTTTTTTGAAACAGGGTCTGGCTCTGTTACCCAGGCTAGAGTACAGTGGCATGATCTCAGCTCACTGCAACCTCTGCCTCCTGGGCTTAAACTGCCCTCCCACTTCAGCCTCCAAGTAGTTGGCACTACAGGTGCACACCACCACGGCTGGCTAATTTTTGTATTTTTTGTAGAGATGGGGTTTCACCATATTGCCTAGGCTGCTCTTGAACTCCTGAGCTCAAGTGATCTGCCCGCCTCGGCCTCCCAAAGTGCTGGGATTACAGGCGTGAGCCACTGTGCCCTACCTCTAAACGTTTTATTTTAGTTTAATTAATTTATTTGCTGAAACAGAGTCTGATCTGTCACCCAGGCTGGAGTACAGTGGCATGATCTTGGCTTATTACAGCCTCTACTTCCTGGGCTCAAGCAATCCTTCCACCTCAGCCTCCTGAATTGTTGGGATTACAGGTGTGTGCCACCATGCCCAGCTAATTTTTTATTTTTACTTTTTGTAGAGATGGAGTCTCCCTATGTTGCCCAGGTTGGTTTTAAACTCCTGTACTCAAGCAGTCCTCCTGCCTCATCCTCCCAAAGTGCTGGGATTACAGATGTGAGCTTCTGTGCCTGGCCAAAATTTTTATTAGTAATATTTCAAACATGTATAACACAGAGAATAATGTAAGTTCACCTGCTTTTAATCATTACCCAAATAATTATTTGTTTTTTTATATCTCCATCTCTTCTCCATCCTCTTGATTATTTTGAAGTAAATTCTAGATGACGTATTTCATTTGCAAGTGTCTCACTGTGTCTTCTCTAAAACATAAGAATGCTTAACAACAACCAAAAAAACCTCCTAAAAACATTGATTTCTTAATATCATCAAGCATTTGCATTATGTTGGTATTTCCATTTCCCAAATTGTCTTATAAATTAAATTTAAAAACTTTTTTTTTTTTTTTTTTACTTTGTTTAAATTGGAATCCAAATAAGGATGTGTATTGTGATTCATTGTTATATCTGTTAGGTCTTTTAAGATTGAGATTCCCTGTGCCTCAGCAGCACATATAATAAAATTGGAATGATACAGAGATTAGCATGGCCCCTTAAAAAAAGAAGAATCCTCTTCATAGCTTCATTAAAAGTTATTTTTCAGCAACTATGGAATGTTTCTTCTGTCATTTCCTACAGTCTGCATTTATGTGGTGGTGGTGAATATGTTCCTTTGTTCGTTGTATTTTCTGTAAATCAATGACTAGTTGTAGAGCAGTGGCTCTCAGCAGGGGTGATTTTGCTCTCCAGGGGATATTTGGCAATGTCTGGAGACATTTTTGCTGGTCACACTGGTCACAACTTGGGGATGCTATTGGCCTCTAGTGGATAGAGGCCAGGGTTGCTGCTAAACGTGCTACAAAGCACAGGAAACCTGCACAGCAAATAATTATCTAACTTAAAATGTCAACAGTACTGAGGTTGAGAAACTGATCCAGAGACTTGATCAGATTCAGGTTTAATTATATTTTGCCTGGTTCTCTCTCTTTTCATGATGTTAGGAGCTATTGATTATTGCCCAGTTTCATTAATTTGCTAGGGACTTACAAAAGTGTAATATTCTAATTCTCCCTTCCTTATCTGACGTACCTCTATAAAAAGAAACTACCCTTTATCAATTAATTGGTTACCCTGAGCTACAGTTCATATAGTAAAGGCAGATTAAATGCCTGATGCTTTCCCTTTCTTCACCAGCCAATGACATTTTATATTTTATTCCAGGTTGATCTCCTATCAAGAGTTTTTGGCATTTGAATCTGTTTTATGTGCTCCAGATTCCATGTTCATAGTGGCTTTCCAGTTGTTTGACAAGAGTGGAAATGGAGAGGTGACATTTGGTAAGGGAAAAAGAAGATTATAAGTGATAAGTTAATGATGCTGGTCCAGTCTTCAATTGCTAAATCTAGTAACTAAACATAGATTACTGCTTATTTAGGACCTGATCCACAATTGAGTTTCCTAAAAGGATTTATGCAGATAAAGATGGCTTTATTTTTTCAAAGCATTAAACTGTTGCCAAAGATGAGAAAGTGTAGGAATGCTGTTGCTTTAGCTCATTGAGTCACTGACACTTTCACATTCCTAAAATAAATGGTGTAAGATTTTCTTGTCCTGGGCCAGCCTGGGCAAAATTCCTCACGAGGTAGATTTTGAACAACTTGAAACAATTTTCTCATTCTTTAAGTGATTTTTAGATAGGGAGTTTAGAGCTTCTCTTGTAGCATCCTTGGAAAATTGCTGCTATGTCATTGTAACACCAAGAATGGAACTGAAGGAGTATATCAAGGCAAAATTAGTGTTCTCTGAACCTGAATTTTAGATTTCAGTTTTAGGAAAGAGGCTAGAATATTAAAATTGCCATCTGACTTGGATGTAGAAATTTATTTAAATCCTCTAGTAGACGCATAATCTAACACACTGTTGATGTTTCACAGGTGTATACACTAGGATTTTTATTTGTAACTATGTATTAAAGACACTTTTTTACAGAAATTAGTATATGTTTAGTAAAAGTATTGGCTAATTTTTCTTGGAACAATTTTTTAAATAAAACCAGGTAGTAGTTCAAGGACCTTGAGTACTGTCCCCACCTTTTAAAATATTTGAATTGTTTTGTTGTGGCAAAAAACACGTAAGATAAAATTTACTATCTTAACCATTTTAAATGTACAGTTTAGTAGTATTAAGTATATTCACATTGTTGTGAAAGAGATCTTCAGAAATTTTTCATCTTGCAAAATTAAACTTAAGCCCCCTTTTATAGTGTGAATTGGCATGGATATTTGTAGAAATACCCTTGAAAAATCAGACTTTCCCTGAGCTGTGGCACTAAACACTTATTCAATCAGAAGGACCAGTAGTGCCTTGACTGTAATTTTGGTGGACACATTTTCTAGCTTGGCATTGATTGTTTTCTTCTTCCTTCTGCCCATTGACTCAACTATCTTCTGTATGAGAAGACTTTCCAAGAAAATGCTATGCAGAGTTTTTGTTTTGTTTTGTTTTTGTTTGTTTGTTTGTTTGTTTGTTTTGAGACGGAGTCTTGCTCTGTCGCCCAGGCTGGATTGCAGTGGCGTGAACTTGGCTCACTGCAACCTCTGCCTCCCGGGTTCAAGTGATTCTCCTGCCTCAGCCTCCCAAGTGGCTGGGATTACAGGCATGTGTCACCATGCCCAGCTAATTTTTGTATTCTTAGTAGAGACGGGGTTTTACCATGTGGGCCAGGCTAGTCTCGAACTCTTGACCTCATGATCCGCCTGTCTCGGCCTACCAAAGTGCTGAGATTACAGTCCTGAGCTACCGCGCCTGGCCCGCTATGCAGAGTTATTTAGATTTTTGCATATAAATCTTGGCATCCTCCTCCTTTGGAGCAAGCTTCAGCCATCTTGCCTCCTGAAGAATGTTGACTTTCCTCAGAAACACCTAGGTTCTGTGGTTAAAGGCACAAAACCTCCATCATCTCATTCAGCATTAACCATGTACTACTAGTAATGCTGCGTTTTCTATTTTCAGTAGGTATCACACATGCTCACATATCTCACAAATGTGATGCAGAAATGCTTGGAAAATAACTTGATTCAGATATCTGAGTTAGTGAGAGTGCCCTGTGCTTATATCCTGTGTGCATTAAGAATTAGATCTCACAATCAAATTCTAATTTTTGTCCCTCTACCTTAATATCATGGTTCTTTGTGTCTCCTCCATTTAATTACTTTTCCTAATTTCTATTATTATAAAATTAGTAACTCAAGTCACTTCATCCAACAGACTGTCAAGACCAACTTAATAATAAAGACACATGCCATTGTTGATAAACAGATTAAAATGAGTGTAGGAAGTAGCTAAGTTTATATATGCCTTATTTAATGTAAATGAAAGCTTGTAGTTATTAGATCTCAACTTTAGTTAGTTTTTTTTTTTTTTTTTTGGAGGTGGAGCCTCACTCTGTTACCCAGGCTGGAATGCAGTGGCGCTATCTTGGCTCACTACACCCTTTGCCTCCTGGGTTTAAGCGATTCTCCTGCTTCAGCTTCCCAAGTACCTGGGATTACAGGTGCCCGTCACCATGCCTGGCTAATTTTTGTATTTTTAGTAGAGATGGGGCTTCACCCATGTTGGTCAGGCTGGCCAGTCTCAAACTCCTGACCTCAGGTGATCTACCCACCTCGGTCTCCCAAAGTGCTGAAATTACAGATGTGAGCCACTGTGCCCAGCCAACTTTAGCTTTTTATAGGTCTTCTGTTTTTCTTTCAGACTATTATTTATGAGTTAGAATTTTTAGAAATATAGTTAGGATTAAACACAAATCAGTTTTAGTTTTTATAGTACCGGGTATAAACTGAAGAACATATCAGCCCTCAAGAATCTTGCTTTCATTCTTTTCCTCCATAATCTAGAGACAGGAATATTATTATGGAATAAGAAAAAGATGAAGCCAGGTACGGTGGTGCATACCTGTAGTCTCAGCTCCCAAAGGAGTGATTTCAGCTCCTTGGGAGACTGAAATGGGAGGATCTCTTGAGCCCAGAGTTTGAGGCCAGCTTGCACAACATAGTGATACCCAGTCTCTAAAAATTAAAAAAAAATTTTTTTAAGCTGTACCCTGTTTCTGTTCTGGGTTCCCTGGCTAGCTGGTTGGCTCTCTTGATGGTGCTCACCTATTTCCTAAGGACTTTGACCATTTTACCTTCTGTCCCTGCCTTCCTAGTTTTAAGGATCCACTTTGAGACAAATTTTCTTAAGTAGAATGAGAGAAATAATAAAAGAAAGTTTCCTTTCATATTTTAAGAAGAAAATATTGAAATCTTGTTAAATGCCATTTAACAAGATTTCTAGGGACTGCTTATTTCAAGCCATATTCAAGACTACAGAATTTCTACATAAGGAAATAATTAACTTGGAGTTTATTTTTATAGGATTTTGGATCTGGGGTAAAGGTCAGTTTTCATGTTTGTACCCACTTAATAAAATGAATTGTGCTTATGTATTTATAGGCACATGTTTAGGTAAATGGAAATTTTAGATCAATTCTAAATAGAGTTAAATCCTTTTCCACCAAATGGCCTTCTGTTTTCTAGTTTGGAGCTATTTATAGTTTTCTCTTATGCACATGAGAGAAAGTTGGAAGACAATATTAGATGCAAGGTGTAAGGAAGGGGAGAAAACCTGTTATGCCATCAGCATCTCTTCTAGACTATGATGATAATGTTATCTCTGTACTTCCTGTATATTCTCATTTATGCTTTTTTTAGATATGATTTTATACTCATCAAATTATATACTTAAACTGTGCATCTTTGCAAGTATTTATATAAGTAGTAATATTGAACATTTACTTGAGTGCTTATATGAGGTTTTTTGTTGTTAAAGATACCTCTGCTCTGGGGAGAAGCCTTAGATTGAGGCCTTGGAAATCCGTTTCAGAATGTGAAAGCTCAGGAAAGGGTTCTGGAGTTTTTTTAAGAGTGAATAAAATATTAGTTAATTGTTTCCTCTTTGATGTTTCTTTAATAAAACTTCTAATGCATGCTGTGGATAATTACTTAATGGCTTGTATATCTGTTACTGCCAGGTGGCATGAGCCTTGTAGAGGCCATTGCATGACTGTTGTGTGCTAGCTACAGTGTAAGTTTGCCTTGGTCTCACCATTATCCACAAGTGTACTGGAGATCCTGTTCAGTACTATTAGATTCAGGTAACCTAGATAAGCAGTTATACTACATTGTGTTGTCAGTAGCTGCCGTGCATTGAAAATCCAAGTTAAAAAAAAGGCCGGGTGCGGTGGCTCATGTCTGTAATCCCAGCAGTTTGGGAGGCCAAGGTGGGCAGACTACTTGAGCCCAAGAGTTCCAGATCAGCACGGGTGACATAGTGAAACCCCATCTCTACTAAAAACACAAAAATTAGCCGGGCGTGGTGGCGCATGCCTGTAGTCCCAGCTACTCGGGAGGCTGAGGCAGGAGGATAGCTTGAGCCTGGAAAGTAGAGGTTGCAATGAGTTGAGATTGTGCCATTACACTCTAGCCTAGGGGACCAGAGTGAAACCCTGTCTCAAATTTTAAAAAAAGGCCTGTTGCCTTACTAAAGATTTAATCTTTTTTTTTTTTTAAAGGGGCCAGGTGCGGTGGCTCACGCCTGTAATCCCAGCACTTTGGGAGGCCAAGGTGGGCAGATCACAAGGTCAGGAGTTTGAGACCAGCCTGGCCAACATGGTGAAACCCCGTCTCTACCAAAATAAAAATTAGCCAGGCGTGGTGGTGGGTGCCTGTAATCCCAGCTACGTGGGAGGCTGAGGCAGGAAAGTAGCTTGCAGCCGGAAGCCGGAGGTTGCAGTGAGCTGAGATTGTGCCACTGCACTCCAGCCTGGGTGAAAGAGTGCAACTCTGTCTCCAAAAAAAAAACAAAAACAAACAAAAAATCCACAACAAACTGTTGTCTATTTACTAATAAAATGAGTATGAAACATGTTATATGTTCTGAGTTCTCTATTAAAATCAACATTGTGTTCCAAATTTGGTGTTTGCCTAGGGATGGACACTCTTCAAAGTAAGTTTTTCCATGGACACATCCTCACCCTCTTACTGAAGAAACCTCAGAAAGCAGAGATTCCTTTAAATGTAGTACTATGTTTGACCGTTAATACATATAGCAAATAAAAATGTGTTCCATTTCTGCCCCTGAAATAGGCTGTTTTTCCCTGAAGGAGAGAATAAATTGGGGTGGGTTAGGCACAACCTCTGTTATTATTTTAAGGAGCCAGGAGATGGAAGTGTAGTTATGAAAAATGTACCCTTTCTTACTGGAAGCAAAGCTATAGACATGGTATAATATGAAATTCTGTGGTGGCCAGGTGCAGTGGCTCACGCCTGTAATCCCAGCACTTTGGGAGGCTGAGGTAGGAGGATCACCTGAGGTCAGGAGTTCAAGACCAGCCTGGCTGGGCTGGGTGCAGTGGCTCATGCCTGTAATCCCAGCACTTTGGGAGGCTGAGGCAAGCGGATCACAAGATCAAGAGTTTGAGACCAGCCTGGCCAATATGGTGAAACCCCATCTCTACTAAAAATACAAAAAAATTAGCCAGGCATGGTGGTGTATGCCTGTAATCCTAGCTACTTGGGAGGCTGAGGCAGGAGAATTGTTTGAACCCAGGAGGCGGAGGTTGCAGTGAGCCGAGATCAGGCCACTGCACTGCAGCCCAGGCGACATAGCAAGATTCCGTCTCAAAAAAAAAAAAACAAAAAACAAAAAACCCAGCATCGCCAACATGGTGAAACCCTGTCTCTAGCAAAAATACGAAAATTAGCTGAGCGTGGTGGCATGCACCTGTAATCTCAGCTACTTGGGAGGCTGAGGCAGGAGAATTGCTTGAATCTGGGAGGCAGAGGCTGTAGTGAGCCAAGATCATGCCACTGCATTCCACCCTGGGTGACACAGTGAGACTCTGTCTAAAAAAAATAAAGGAATTCTATGGTGGCCAGGCATGGTGGCTCATGCCTGTAATCCCAGTACTTTGTGAGGCCAAGGCAGGAGGATCACTTGATGCCAGGAGTTCAAGACCAGCCTGGGCAACATGGTGAAACCCTGTCTTTACTAAAAATACAAAAAAATTAGCCAGTTATGGTGGTGTGCCCCTATAACCCCAGCTACTTGGGAGGCTGAGGTGGGATAATCTCTTGAACTCGGAGGCAGAGGTTGCAGTGAGCCAAGATCACACCACTGGGCCGGGCGCAGTGGCTCACGCCTGTAATCCCAGCACTTTGGGAGGCCAAGGTGGGCGGATCATGAGGTCAGGAGATCGAGACCATCCTGGCTAATAGGGTGAAACCCCGTCTGTACTAAAAATACAAAAAAATTAGCCAGGCGTGGTGGCGGACGCCTGTAGTCCCAGCTGCTTGGGAGGCTGAGGCAGGAGAATGGCATGAACCTGGGAGGCTGAGGTTACAGTGAGCCGAGATTGTGCCACTACACTCCAGCCTGGGCGACAGAGCAAAACTCTGTCTCAAAAAAAAAAAAAAAGATGACACCACTGACTTCAGCCTGCATGACAGAGAAAGACTTTCATAAAAAGAAATGAAAATTCTATGATAATAAATATGTACTTTAATTTGGTAAGAAGTAGAGCTTCACCTGAGTATTCAGATTAAATCAGGAAGAATTTTGATATTTTTTTTCTTTGTGTTGTTTTGGATATTGCAGAGAAGTTTTTTGGGTACTTTTTGCTTTTTTTTTTAGTACTCAAGGCTATTAGAGTAGCTTAAGAGTTCAAGGTTAAAAAAAGATGGATTGTTATTAGTTTTTATGCTATTTGATGATAGACTGTTGAAGCATCTAGCTTCAATAATAATAGTATGAATGTATGTATTTATTTTGAGACAGAGTCTTGCTGTGTCGCCCGGGGTGGAGTGCAGTGGTGTGATCTTGGCTCACTGCAACCTCCACCTCCCGGGTTCTAGTGATCCTCCTGCCTCAGCTTCCCGTGTAGCTGGACTGCAGGCATGTGCCACCACGCCCGACTAATTTTTTGTATTTTTAGTAGAGACAGGGTTTCACCATGTTGGCCAAGCTGATCTCAAACTTCTAACCTCAGGTGATCCCCCTGCCTTGGCCTCCCAAAGTGCTGGGATTACAGGCGTGAGCCACCATGCCCAACCGATAGATAGTCTTTAAATATGAACTCATCTTTCCTGAGAAATAGACCTTTACATATATTTGACAGCAGGACTACTCTATTGACTATGCAGTAGTCCCTTCTAGAGGTAGGTAAAGGGCTAATAGAAATACTTTCTCTCAGAGAAACAGGAGGTCATTCAGAAAACTAATGACCATCTGAGAGTAGAACCCAGAAGTCTGGGACTGAGTCTGCATGCCATGTTGGTTGGGACTTCCTCTACAAGTTCCTGTTGTTGGTCTTTTTGTTGTTGTTGTTTGTTTTCCTTTGTTTTCTTTTTTGGCTCCCAGTTGTGCCTCCTCTTTCCTCCCAATTTTTCCTTCACTGAAAACTTACTTCCACAAAGATATTCACCATTCATGGTGGGAGTCCTAAAAACCTCTCTGACTTCACTTTAAGAACTGTGCAGGTGAAACTCAGCTACTGAGGAACTATTCCCCCTGACAATAAGAATGTTTGGTCTCAAGCCTATAAGTTGGTTGTAGTGGCTCCTGCTGGGCTGGAATCCTTGGAATAAGGATGTCATTGGGCTGATGGTAGGTGGGCTGTGTCACAGGGCTGATGGCTTGTATACCTACAGGAGGAGTTCTCTGGCCACACCGTTGGTACAGCAGCTCCTTCCAGGCTCATTCATGGAACAGGCATGGTGGCAGTCTTGGAGAAGAGTGCCAGCCCCGGTCAGAGGTAATTTTGTACTGCAGAAAGGTGAACAAGACCAGTAGGAGGTGCCCATAAGAACCAGGGGAGGGATGAGGGTGGATGAGATGGGGAGACACAGTATGGGCTGCTGGGGAAATTAAAACCTCTGTTAAGACATATTTACATAATATATATGATTTAATGTGTATTTCATCTAGTCCAATCATCATAAGTGACTGATACAGCTAAACTGACTAATGTTACACATCTGTGAACATTTTTACTTAATCACAGTTGTCACCATTACCTGCTCTCCTGAAAAATCATTGTGCTCCTCTCCTTTGAGCAAAGAGAACATAATGACAGGCTACTTTTGTATCTGGCCCCAGTTCCCTTTTCAATGGAAGTATAAACCATCCCTTTCATAAGCCCATGCTCTGCAGGAAGTGAAAAAGTTGTCTATTGTTCTCTATATGTCAGAAAACTAATGGATTCCTGGTTCTCTTAGCTATGCCAACCTAGTATAAAATACTATATCGTGATTTTGCTGCCAATAAGTTGTGACTGTCATTTCCCTTTCTTCCAGGCCAGAACTATGCTACAGAAATAGCATTCTTAAACATGGCAAAAAAGATCCTTGTTTGCCACTGGAAAGATGGGATTCTCTCTGGGGGTGGGTGGAACTTGCTGTGCAGTTTCAGTTAGATGTATTTGATGTATTTGAGACTATTGGTGTTCCCTTTCATGTCATGCAGGATCTGATAAAGCTGGGTAACATAAAAACACCAGTTGTTTGAGTTATTACCTCATACAAGTATAAGCTCTCCAGTTCTGGAGCTTTTATATAATTTTATTTATCACATTCTGATAAAAGTAAAGTGGCAATTTATGAATTGGACTTGAAAACAATAGTTTTAGTAATTATGTCTGTGTATCTGAATCAGCCTCAGGCACTTGGTAGTAGAAACAATAATAACAGAAGAGAAGTAGAACACATTTCCAGAAGTGCCAAAGTAGGTTTGTAATCTTACTAGTTCTAGTAATTATAGTAGTCCATGATGTGGCTTTAAAAAACCCTAAAAGTATCAGGGTAAATAAACTACAGCATGTAATAGTGATCATAACAAAACCGTATACAAAACTCTCAAGTGACCACTTTGGGAGAAGTAGAAAATGTCCAAATACTCATGGAAAATGACACTTCTGTATTTGGGGAGATCACTATGACTAATTTAGTCCATCATTTTGATTGTTTCAGAGACATTCTTTTTTTTTTTTTTTTTTTTTTTTTTTTTTTTTTTTTGAGACGGAGTCTTGCTCTGCCGCCCAGGCTGGAGTGCAGTGGCCGGATCTCAGCTCACTGCAAGCTCCGCCTCCCGGGTTCACGCCATTCTCCTGTCTCAGCCTCCCGAGTAGCTGGGACTACAGGCGCCCGCCTCGTCGCCCGGCTAGTTTTTTGTATTTTTTAGTAGAGACGGGGTTTCACCGTATTAGCCAGGATGGTCTCGATCTCCTGACCTCGTGATCCGCCCGTCTCGGCCTCCCAAAGTGCTGGGATTACAGGCTTGAGCCACCGTGCCCGGCCTGTTTCAGAGACATTCTAAGATCTTATTTAGAGATGGCTAAGAAGTTTATGAAATAGGATATCTAAAGTTTTTATTACAGAGATATTTTCCAGATGTAAATTATACATTATAAATTTAGTTCATAAATATCTTTTTTGTGATAATAGAAATTATTTTTGTTATGTGACAGAGCCTTGCTGTGTCACCCAGGCTGGAGTGCAATGGCATAATCTCGGCTGACTGCAATCTCCGCCTCCTGGGTTCAAGCAATTCTGCCTCAGTCTCCTGAGTAGATGGAACTACAGGTGTGCGCCACCATGCCTGGCTAATTTTTGTATTTTTGGTAGAGGCAGAGTTTCACCATGGGGGCCAGGTTGGTCTCCAACTCCTGACCTCGTGATCTGCCTGCCTTGGCCTCCCAAAGTGCTGGCATTACAGGTGTGAGCCACTGTGCCCAGCCAAAAAATTTTTTATAGTTAAATTTTCTTAGCTTGGATGCTTTTGCATTTTGGACTTTATTTTATATAGTTTTGCATTTGAAGTTCTGATATTTTCTTATTATATAAAAGGGATTCAATTTCATTCTACCATTATATAAAATTATCTAGGTAGTAATATATACATTTATTATCAAATAATTATATAACTTTTGAAATAACCTTTAAAAGGTTACCATGAAATAACTATTCCCTTTAATAATTGTAATGTTACTTAATTAAATAAATGTAGTAATTTGTTCTAATGTGCTTTCAATTTTTAATTTTTTTTAACTTGAAGATGAAACACTTCTTTTTGTTAGACCTTAAATTGTGTTTTTAGTGACCGTAAAAGTAACTTATATATTATTAATTTGTGGACTAGACCACAGTCTAATTTCAATAGTTAGATCACTAAAAATTCTTTTAATATCTGCTACAACTGTTATTCTGTGAGCCTGATATTTTTCTCTATCTTATTAGTTTATTGTTTTATAATATCTTTATATCATCTTTTACAACTTGGAAGTTTCACATAGATTTAAGGATCATCTTTTGTGTTGGTTCGAAACCAGGATCCCACAGATTGCTATTGGGTTAATTCTTCGCTTTTTAAATTTGTATTTATGTAAGGTTGAAAATGCTTGACCTATTTGAAAACTCTGAAGTATTTGTCCCTACTTAGGGAGGAAATGAATCCTGCATTCCATTTGAAAGAAAAGATGAGAATCCCATCTCCCCAGTGACATCCAATGCCTTCTTCCAACTTGGCTGATTGCTGCAATCTATTCAGAGCTATTATATTGACTCTAGGCTGGTAGAATGTTCAGTTCAGAATTCTTACATTCCCCTATCCCAATAGTAATGCTTTTATAAAGAAAAAGTGTATGTATATAAAACTAAAGGGAATCCATTAAACCATTTACAATGTGAGATCAGTATCTTCTTTAAAGAATTTGCAGAAATTAGAGAAAATAGCATAGTTGGAGATTATAAAACCTTAAACGTGTATTTACTGATTCTGTAGTATAACTGATAGCTATTGATGGCAAAACCCTTTCACTAATAAAATTGGCTGAAATTTGAAAATAATTTTGTTCTTAAGACATCAGTAAAACAGGCTTCCTGCTTTCTTAACTTCGTTCATGATTTTTTTTTTTTTTTTTGGCATGAGCTTCTAAATTAGTTTATCCAGTCTATGCTTGTTAAAGTACCAGTCATTTGTGAATTGACTTTTATTGTAAGTATAGATCTCTGTAAGAATGTAAATGACGTTGTTAGTGCATGAAGACAAGCTGTCAGAGGGTTTTGGGTGTATGTTACACAGTGCGACTAGTTCCTGTCTAAAAATTAGTGTACTGTATTTAACTCTTTATTTAAAAGTGAATCACTAATTTAACTTATCTCAAAATATTTTAATAGTTCAGACTAATAATCATGGATTTTATGGGGATTTCGAAGCTTTGTGTCAAGACCATATTTTTAACAATATCAGAAGCTTTTAATAAGGTGCTTGCTGCTGAGCTAATGATACGCTTTTGGTAGTTTTTCTTACACCTATCTTCAATAGACATTCAGGCTAGTGTGAATGTAATAATCAAGCCTCAATCAAACCATACTTAGTATGACAAATATTGCATTATACTGTAATTTAGGTATTCATGCTTCTGATAAAGGGTTTAATTCGACTCCTTGAGGAACTGGGAAAACACTATTGATTTTGTACAGGATGTAAAGTAGCAGCCATTTATAATGTGAGATAGAAATCACTTTCTAATTAAAATTAAATAAAGAGAAATTAAGAATCTCATGGCCTTATATGCAATGATACATAATCTTAAGTGTAAAATTATATTTTTTTGTATCAATTGTGTTCCTGTGCATGGTTTCTGGGCACAAAAAAAATTGCAGTTATTTTAATAGAAGCAGATAATACTGACTTTTAAAACTTCTCTTATTTTTTTTCTGTAGGAACATTGCAGTGGGATAAAATACTTATTCTAGATGTAATTGATTTACTTTTGTTTTCCCTTTTAAGAAAATGTCAAAGAAATTTTTGGGCAGACTATTATTCATCATCATATCCCTTTTAACTGGGACTGTGAATTTATCCGACTGCATTTTGGGCATAACCGGAAGAAGCATCTTAACTACACAGAATTCACACAGTTTCTCCAGGTAAGCTTAGTTTTCATAACAGGTATCAATATATACTATTCTTCTTCTGTCTCCTTCCCTTTTGTATTTATTAAGCTTATTACAAAAATAGAAGTTATCCATGGTATTTCACCCCTAGTTTTTAAATTTTCCCCTCGCCAGAGGCAACTTCTTTAAACTCTTAATAACTATTTCTTTCAGTGTTTACTTCCATTTATTTAAATAGTAAAATAAAGCACTTCTACTTTTTAATTTTCTACTTTTAAGTATTTTTTAATTGTATCCTAACTATAGAAGATTAGAAGCTAGTTCTTTCACGACCGGGTGCGGTGGCTCACGCCTGTAATCCCAGCACTTTGGGAGGCCGAGGCGGGTGAATCACAAGGTCAGGAGATCGAGACCATCCTGGCTAACACAGTGAAACTCCGTCTCTACTAAAAATTCAAAAAATTAGCCGGATGTGATGGCGGGCACCTGTAGTCCCAGCTACTCAGGAGGCTGAGGCAGGAGAATGCCATGAACCTGGGAGGTGGACCTTGCAGTGAGCTGAGATCGCACCACTGCACTCCAGCCTTGGTGACAGAGCGAGACTCCGTCTCAAAAAAAAAAACAAAACAAAAAAAGAAGCTAGTTCTTTCACTTCTCTCCTCTCCCTGTCTATCACAGACTTGGACTTCTGTCCCCTTTCCCCCTAATACAATTATGTCATGATTCTGCTTAGGTCAGTAATCCTATGAGTTATTAGAATTTTGTAAATACTATTGGTGGCTGAAGTTATTACTATTATATATTTTTTTGAGACAGTCTGGCTCTGTCGCCCAGTCTGGAGTGCAGTGGTGTGATCCTGGCTCACTGTAACCTCCAACTCTTGATTCAAGCAATTCTCATGTCTCAGCCACTCGAGTAGCTGGGATTACAGGAGTGTGCCACCATGCCTGGCTAATTTTTATATTTTTAGTAGAGATGGGGTTTTGCCATGTTGGCCAGGCTGGTCTTGAACTCCTGGCCTCAAGTGATCTGCCCACCTTGACCTCCCAAAGTGCTGGGATTACAAGTGTGAACCACCGCACCTGGCTTAATGTTATTGTTCTTGGAGTTTCTAGTTTTCATTTGTTTAGTTTTCTATGTACTAATACTAAGTCATTCTCAAACCTTGGCCCTATTATTAAGATCTCTTTTTAATACATTTAAAACACATTAGGTATTCTGTTAATTTCATCTTCTTGGAGCTCTCCAGGAGCTTTCTTTCTTTTTTAAAACAAATGAGGTAAAATTTGCATAAAATTAATCAATTAAAAGTGTACAATTTAGGTCAAGTGTGGTAGCTCACGCCTGTAATCCCAGCACTTTGGGAGGCTGAGGTGGGCAGATCACTTGAGATCAGGACTTTAAGACCAGCCTGGCCAACATGGCGAAACCTTGTCTCCACTAAAAATACAAAAATTAGCCAGGCGAGGTGGCAAGTGCCGTAATCCCAGCTACTGGAGAGGCTGAGGCAGGAGAATTGCTTGAACCCAGGAGGTGGAGGTTGCAGTGAGCTGAGATTGCACCACTGTACTCCAGCCTGGGTGACAGAGCGAGACTCCATCTACAAAATATTAAAAATAAAATAAAAGTGCACAATTTAGTGCATTTAGTACGTTCACAGTGTCTTGTATCTAATTCCAAAACATTTTATCATCCCAAAAAGAAACCTTGTCCATTAAGCAGTCACTTTCTATTTCTGCTTTCCCCCGAGCTCTGGCAACTTCCAGCCTACTTTCTGTCTCTATGGGTTTACCTATTGTGGATATTTAATATAAATGGAATTGTACAATATGAACTTTTTTTTTTTTTTGAGAGACAGAGTTTTGCTCTTGTTGTCCAGGCTGCTGTGCAATGGCACGATCTCAGCTTACTGCAACCTCTGCCTCCCAGGTTCAAACAATTCTCCTGCCTCAGCCTCCTGAGTAGCTGGGATTACAGGCGTGCGCCACTATGCTTGGCTAATTTTATATATTTTTAGTAGAGACAGGGTTTCACCATGTTGGCCAGGCTAGTCTCGAACTCCTGACCTCAGGTGATCCACCCACCTCAGCATCCCAAAGTGCTGGCATTACAGGTGTGAGCCACCATGCCTGGCCAAACAATATAAACTTTTGCATCGTTTTTTTTTTTCCACTTAGCATAATGTTTTTAAGAATTATCTATGTCAGCCGGGCGCGGTGGCTCAAGCCTGTAATCCCAGCACTTTGGGAGGCCAAGACGGGTGGATCACGAGGTCAGGAGATCGAGACCATCCTGGCTAACACAGTGAAACCCCCCTCTCTACTAAAAAATACAAAAAACTAACTGGGCGCGGTGGTGGGCGCCTGTAGTCCCAGCTACCCCGAGGCTGAGGCAGGAGAATGGTGTAAACCCAGGAGGCGGAGCTTGCAGTGAGCTGAGATCCGGCCACTGCACTCCAGCCTGGGCAACAGAGCGAGACTCCCTCAAAAAAAAAAAAAAAAAAAGAATTATCTATGTCATAGTATGTAGCAGTGCTTTATTCCTTTTTTGGGGCTAAATACTATTTCATTGTATAATATAGTACAAATATACTGTATTTTGTCTATCCGTTCATCAGCTGATGGACCTTTGAGTTGTTCCCACCTTATGGTTATCGTGAATAGTGCTGCTGTGAACATATGTATACAAATATTTGTTTGAATACTTGTTTTCAGTTCTGTTGGCCATATACATAGGAGTGGAATTTTTGGGTCATATGGTAATTCTGTTTAACTTTTTGAGGAACCACCTGACTGTTTTCCACAGCACCTGCACCATTTTCCTATTGCTTCCTGACCTAGTTCAGGGCCAGAAGCCAGACTGTGTAAGCTTGCTGCATGGGAGTAATTCTGTGATCGCCCTTCACTTTTATCTTGGAGAATCCATTTGCCGTTCTGTTACGTTGAACCTCCTGTTTGCTGCATGTTGTCTCTTCTTTTATGGTAGTTTACTTATTTATGGTAGAATACTTCCTGCAGTGGCTTCCTGAGGAAAGTAGAATAAAATATTTTTGAGACTTTTCATATGTAAAAACCTCTTGTTCTAGCTGAGGGCAGTGGCTCACACCTGTAATCCTAGCACTTCGGGAGGCCAAGGTGGGCAGATCGCTTGAGCCCAGGAGTTCAAGACCAGCCTGGGCAACATGGCACAATGCCATCTTTACAAAAAATACAAAAATAAGCCAGGTGTGGTGGCACATGACTATAGTCCTAGCTACTCAGGAGGTGAGGTGGGAGGATCGCTTGAGCCCAGGGAGGTAGAGGCTGCGGTGAGCCATGATCCTACCACTGCACTCCAGCCTGGGCGGCAGAGTGAGCCCTGTCTCAAAAAACAAACAGTCCGGGTGTTTTGGCTCATGCCTATAATCCCAGCACTTTGGGAGACCGAGGTGGGCTGATCACTTGAGGTCAGGAGTTCAAGATCAGCCTGGCCAACTTGGTGAAACCCCGTCTCTACTAAAAGTGCAAAAATTAGCCAGGTGTAGCAGGTGCCTGTAATCCCAGCTACTCGGGAGGCTGAGGGAGGAGAATCTCTTGAGCCTGGGAGGCAGAAGTTGCAGTAAGCCAAGGACAGGCCACTGCCCTCCAGCCTGGGCGATAGAGCGAGACTCCATCTCAAAACAAACAAACAAACAAACAAACAAACAAACAAACATATCCCTCTCGTTCCACCATTACACTAAGATGGTTTGGCTGGTTATTGAATTCTAGTAAGAGTTTATTTTCCTTATAATTTTGAAAGCATTGCTCTTTTGTTTTTAGTTTCCAGTGTTGCCACAGTGCCATTCTCATTCTTGATTTAGTCTTGAAACTTTTTCCACCCCGACTCTGGAGTGTTTTAATATTTTTTTCTTTTCTTTGGTGTTTATGAAATTTCATGGTGGTATTCCTTGGTGTGAGTTTATTTTTATTCATTGGTCTGGGCTTTTCATTCATTGGGCTTTTCTAATCTGGAAACTTACGTCCTTCAATTCTTGAAAATTTTATTACTTATTGTATTTTCTTAGTTTCTAAGACTATTAAATGTTACATTTATGACCTTTTAGTTTTCTTTTCTCTCCTATTTTCCTTCTGAGCCTTGTATTTTGTATTTCTGCTGTATTTCTAATTTTCAGGAGCTCTTTTTGGTTTTTCTGAATATTCCTTTTAAAAAATAGCATACTGTTCTTGTTTCATGGATGTACTCTTTTCTTTCACTTCTTCAAAGATATTAAAGACAGGTTTCTTTATTGTTGTTTTTTTAAAGCTTTCTTCTTGCATAGTGTCTGCTTTCTCCACATTTTTTTTTTTTTTTTTGAGTCGGGTCTTGCCCTGTCCCCCAGGCTAGAGTGCAGTGACAGGATCAGAGCTCACTGTAGCCTTGGCTTTCCCAGGTTCCAGCGATCCTCTCACCTCAGCCTCTTGAATAGCTGGGACTCCAGGCGTGTGCCACCATGCCTGCCTAATTTTTTGTATTTTTTGTAGAGATGGGGTTTTGCCAGGTTGCCTAGGCTAGGTCTTTTATTTCGGATTAGGGAATCAGGGGAAAATTATCTGGTTTCCAATCTGGAATATTAGATCTGGCTTTTGATGTTTTGGTTGCTGAGTAATAAGTAGTTGGAGGTCTCAATGTTCAATTTTGCAGAAGGACTTTCAGTTTATTACCTTTTTTCACTGTAGTATTCTCCCTCTCAACTGTGTGTAGTCTATGCTGGTTCAGAGGTCCTTTGTTAAACTCCTCAGACAGTAGACCTCTAGTCTTCTGCCAAGGTTGGGAAAGGGTGGAGGCCTTATTTGGAGTAAGGCAGGTAACTAACTGCTTCTTAAACAGACTTCCATTTAAGCCCCTTGTTTTCAGCTCTACCTTCACTATCACTTCCAGAGGTACCAATGCAGCTAATAACTGAACCTTTTGGGGGTCCTGTCATGTACATTGGTTTCCTTTTTGGCTTTTTCTGCTTAGTTTTTTTGAGTCCATTAAGTCGGTTGTCATTTGCTTTTCTGCTTTCTGATCTTAAAAATATAGTTGTTATCTTCTTTTCTGTTGTCTTTGTCCTTGCGTTTCTGTTTTATTTTGTTTTGTTCTTTTATTGTTATTTAAGTGAAGAGTGGCGTTTTGGAAGACAGTGGAGTTAAATGTACAAGTTCAGTGTCATCCAAAGTCACACTGTTTCTGAAGTTCTGCTAATTTTCATCTCATAATTAGATGAAATGCATTTTCAAGAGCATGGGATCTTTCCCTTCAGCATAACTGCCTTTCTTTATCTTCCCTTTAATTCTCCTATCCACCCACCCACCTACCTACCTACCTACCTTTTAAACCCCGGATTTATCTATTTTACCTTTTATAAGCCCACAATATTGTTTTTCTTCATTAGGACGATCACAGATTTGAAAATGTGGGCTTTAGGTGTGGGTATTTGGAGATGCCAGTGCTTGTTCTAACACTTTCCCTGTTAGTGCTTATCTAACTCACCTTATAAAATTCTCAAACTTGAAAAGTTGAAAATATATGCATTTGAGAGCTGACTTTTTTAAAAAAGGAAATGTCTGCCTGACTAGTGTTTAAGATTCTTCCAAAGATTACTTTCTCTCTCTTTCTCTCACTGTTTTCCTTGCATTTACAGAGGCTATTTTACGATATCTATTATACCCTGATGTTTTAATTATACTATGTAAACTGAGAGCCGCATGTATGTAATTCCTTTTTTTCTGTTTAACTTCTCATTTTTAAGTCATTAATTTTATTTTTTAAAACCTTTTTATTTTGGAAGACTTCAAGTATACTTAAAAGCAGAGAGAATAGTGTAATGAACGTCCTGCACCTATAACCAGCTTCAATAATTACCACTTCTTGGCCAATCTTTTTTATGTATACCCTTCACCCTGCCTCCTGCAGGATCATTTGGAAGCCAGATGCACATACTCTATGATTTTTTCATCTATAATCCTTCAAATATGTGTCTTTAAAACATAAATAAGAGTCCTTTAACTGTTGACCTTTTAGAAAACAGACAATCTATTCTACTAACACTACTCCTTCAGTGAGCGTTCTGCTTCATCTTGAAGGTAAAGGTCCACATCTTCTTTAGTACTGAGTGTTATTAATAAGGCTAAATTGTATCCATGGCTACCATTTGATATTTCTGGGCGATTAAGACATACAGGGAAGAAAAAGACATAAGAAAGAGATAGAAAGGAGGTAGAAGGAAAGAGAAAGGTATATAAGACAGGGGGTGAACCTGTGTCTGCTTTTGATGCTCTTTAGGAATATCTTTGCCATGGGGACCATTTTCAATCCATCTAATGATGTAGATGTATACACTTTATTTGAAGGGTGAAGTGATTGGAACTGAGGTCATGGGAAAATGGAGTGAGTTATCACAAGTCCATAGGAAATATAATTAAATAAAAATGGTGAGACTTCTATAAAAAACATTTTTAATGTCAGGAAAAGGTAAAGCAACATTAATTTGTAGTCTTTGATAAGTAAATGTGAATGAAAATTATGTAATCTTATCTTTAAATAATATGTATATACTTAGATATGACTATTATTTCCAGAGTTGCAAAGAGTATGACGGTGGCATCCAATAGCAACACCATTATTATGTTTGCTAACAAGTTTTTTGGATTTAGTCATGGATCCCCACAACAGAAATGCTCTGATTTTGACTTTTATATGGTATACAGGGGATTGCTGGCACATTTTGTTGTTTTTGTAGATATCACTTATTACAAAGTTTGATTGCCCAATAGTTCAAAAGTTCAGAGATATTCTGGGCTGTCTTACAGTTTGAGTAACGGTGCCCAGAGCCAGTGATAGCTCAACACTACTTTTGTAGTTTGTTATTCCTGACTTTCATTTTAGAATGACTGACTATTGCACTTACCAGTTGGTAGAGTTTCTCACTGAGTTTATTTGAAAAATTTGTTTGAAAAAATGGTCTCTAATTCATTTATAGAATGAGAGAGAGAGAGAGAGAGACTTTGATTGCAACATTTAAAATTGAAAAACTGAAAATGAACCTAAACTCTTAATTCATGAAGTACTCTTTGATGACAGGTAAGCCTTCAAGCAGGAGAGATAAATTACTGTATATTTTAAAGGCTGAAATGAAGCACCGAAAACATTATTCTCTGTTTTCAGTAATGAAAACTTGTCAAGTAAAATCTAAGGGTTATTTTTTCTTACCTTTCCTTTATTGACATGCTCTCATTCATTCTTTTTCCTGAGGAGTAATGTGTAGTACATTTTTAAGAAAGCACATGCTTTTGTGAGCTGAGATCCAGCCCGGGCGACAGACAGAGCGAGACTCCGTCTCAAAAAAAAAAAAAAAAAAAAAAAAAAAAAAAAAAAAAAAAAAAAAAAGCAAGTTTTTTTTCAAAGAAATTAAAAGCTTTGTTATAAATTCAGATCTGTGCATTGTTTGTTTTGTAGTAAGTACATGTGTGGGAAGGATATCTGTCCTTCCTTCCTTTCCAGACCATGTACTTGGAATGTTTTAACCAGCTTAATGCCCTGTTTCTAATTTCCTCACAGGAGCTACAGTTGGAACATGCAAGACAAGCCTTTGCACTGAAAGACAAAAGCAAAAGTGGCATGATTTCTGGTCTGGATTTCAGTGACATCATGGTTACCATTAGATCTCACATGCTTACTCCTTTTGTGGAGGAGAACTTAGTTTCAGTAAGTAAAAAGCAAGTTCTTTAACTTTCTGTTTCCTCAAACCTTTTGATCCATTGAGTCCTGGATTGCCTCCAGGGACTCATATGACTCTCAACTATTCAGATTTCATGCTTGGTTGGTAGAAAGTAAACAAGTGTGTGTGTGTGTGTGTGTATATGTGTGTGTGTGTAAGGGAGGTAGAGGTGATGGTGAGTTATCTTTTCCCAGATCATAGCTTTATTCAGAGCCACCATCTTGCTCTCATGTATTTCCAAATTGTTTATTTCCATTTACAGAGTCCAGTTCAAGGGAAACAAGAGTTTATAGACAAGGGTGAGCAATTACTTTTTCCAGTGGGCAGTAACTCTCCCAGACACTACTGCCTTCATCTTGACCTCTTTCCACACCACCAGGCTCCCAAGGTCTTGCTACAAAGATGGCTGCTTCTTTTGTTGCCTTCAGGGTGCTATCTGCCGGAGGGATCGTCACTGGCTTCTGCACTGTTCTAATAACCATACCCATGGCAGAAGGTATGGAGGAAGTATGTGGCCATCAGCCTCTGTGGCTCACTACTCCTCTCTCTGCCCCTTCACCTGTGCATTCAGTCTGTATGCACCAGACATAGTTTTTTGTTCTGTCAAACTGCTAATCTCTATAAAGTAATCATCTGGACCAATAGCAAACTCATGTCATCCACTTCCTCACATAGAGTGGTGAAACTTTCCTCACTTACCCGTTTTCTTGTCCATGCATTGTACTTATGTGTAAGTTTTTGATTACTGCTTGTTTTGAATGGAGGGAAGCCAATGAGTGCCTTTGTTGTTTCAGCTGAAGATCATTATCCCTGATTTAGACTGGGGTAGAAAGATCAACTTCTGTTCTTTTTCTTCAGTGAATCTGAACATGGAGCATGTCACTTTCTCCTACACGTTTCACCTCCTTGACACCTTCCCCCACTCCCCTGCCCTCACCTCATACCCCAACAAAAAAATGAAAGAAGGAAGGAAAGAAGGGGATAAAGTGAGAGAGAAAGAGAGAAAGGAGGGAAGGAGGGAAGAGGGGGGAGGGAAGGAGGGAGAAGGGAAGAGAACCCTAGAGGGAGGGACTCAGTACCTTAGTGGGAAGGGACTCATTTAATCTTTTCCAACTAGGTTAGATAGACCTACTATAATAGCCTCAGTTTACCAAAAGCCAATTCTAATCCTCAGAGGAATATATGAAATAATTTGAGTCCAACTTTTGGGTTGCTGATATCCAAATTCAGGCTAACACAAATATAAACTGTATTTAGGTTAAGGCATGTGTGTGAGGGGTGGTGGGATGGGATATATTTGCTCATCATTACCTACACTATTTGTATTAGACCTTTATGATTAAAGTTGTCACATTGGTATTTACATAAGCATTTCTTTGCATTTTTAAAGGAGAATGTTTTCAATCATATGGGTTCCTCTGACTTGTGGCTTGGGAATGAAGCTTTTGCAAACTATGCAAAAGATTCTCTTTTGAGTGTATGTCCAAGTGGTAGGCAGAGAACAAATTACCTCTTCATCCTGCAGAGGTAATGAAGACTACGTTGCCCCCCATCTCATGCATGAGGGAGCCTCTTTTGCACTATTCCATTGAAGACATAACAGTGAATAAATTCTCTCCAGATTTTCTACATTTTTTGTAGTTTTTGATGATTGTACCCTTCATGATCCAAATTTAGAGCTTAGCACAGACTGTTAAGTATTTTAATTATAACAATGGCCTTAACAATTAGGAAAAGTTGATGTAATAAAATTGTCTTAAAATTTAAAGTCATCAGTTGGGTTTTGTGTATGTGTATGAAGGAAGAAAACAAGGTTAAAAAGTGTTCCATAGGTTGTACAGTGATGTTTTGTTTATCCAGGACTAGCAAGAGTTTCACAGTTGAGGGTCTTGAAGATCCTGTTTAAATAACTATTGTTTTGATCTGTGATAATTATATTTGTTGTTTTTGATCTTATAGGTAGATGAACCATGAAGTCCAACTTCCAGATGTTGCTTTCTTCCTTCAGACCTTAATTACATAGGCTTCCCTGAGGACATGCAATGCACTGTTTCAGTGTGATACTTTCCTTGTATTTATGGACTGGTTGTTAGCATCATTTTAATAATGAAGACTCCTTTGAATCCTCTTTGAGAAAAGTACAGTGTCCATAAACGTTTGCCTTTTTGTTTTTGTTTGTTTTTTAAACTTTTTGTGTTGTCATTTTCTAGGCAGCTGGAGGAAGTATCTCACACCAGGTTAGCTTCTCCTACTTCAATGCATTTAACTCCTTACTGAATAACATGGAGCTTGTTCGTAAGATATATAGCACTCTAGCTGGCACAAGGAAAGATGTTGAAGTCACAAAGGGTAAGATTTAAAAAAATATGTAAATAAGAATCTCAGCATTTTCACTTTTCTTCATTGAGGCATGATGTTAATCTAAGCTTACCACTCTAAAGCCAGATCTAGAAAGTATGTTACCATGTATATGTATGTTTTACTTGGGCTCCAAAAATCCAGGTGGATTTAATGTGATACTGAGGTCAGGAATGGAAAAGTGGCTTTGACAGTTTTGAAAAGAACCTTGGCCCAATCTGTCAAACAGGTCAGTGGCACTGTGGCAGCAGCTTGTTTGTACTAGGAAGGAGTTGCCACAGAAAGATGGGCAAGCCTACTCCTTTTGGTGAGTGGTATTAGGATGTTTTGAATGACTGGAGAACACCTACATTTTTTGCATTATAACTCTGGAGACCAAAGTGAATAAGCAAGATAAGAGGAGATTCTAAAGAGATTGTTTTATTCTTAAAGTTAATTTATCTTTTACTAGCCTTCAGAAATGCATATTCTTGTATAGTTGAACTTAAATATTTAAATTCAATTTTAGATTTTAAAAATGATACTAAAATGCCTGTAGCTTTCAGGTTGTATTATAGTTGGTGAAGGTAGAACTTTGTTTTATATTAAGAATCATTCAAGACTTTAACATTTTTCTTTCTCTGTTCCAGAGGAATTTGCCCAGAGTGCCATACGCTATGGACAAGTCACACCACTAGAAATTGATATTCTATATCAGCTTGCAGACTTATATAACGCTTCAGGGTAAGTATTTCAATAATTCTTCATGATGTTTATTATAGAGTAGCTCTAAAATGTGAAGCTGTGGTGTCCTTTTAGTTCATTCTAACATGAGTTTATTCCATGTATTTGAATAGTTTATATTCAGAATATAAATTCCAAGAAAGACAAGCAGATGTAACAAAGGAGAAGAAAGAAACACAAGAAGACAGATAGAGGTAGAAGAAGATGGAGGGAGGGAAAAGGAGAGAGAGAACAAGGGAGAGAAGAAAGGAAGGGAAGGAAAGGGGAGGGAAAAGGAGGCAGGAGTGAGGTGAGATAAGGGAGTAAGGGGTTGAGGTGCATACGAGAGGGAAATGGGAGAAGAAAAAAATCTGACAGAGAAGAGAAGGGAAGTGAGAAGAAGAAAGGGAGGGAAAAAGATTGATTTAATCTGGGCTCTCTGGAGGTGTTACTAATTTCAAGAGATTTGTGGAAATTTGCCCAAATTTTTAACTTTATAAAATAGACTAAGATACATGGAAGAATCTTGTAATCTTTTTGGTTCACTGTAAATGATCCTTCACTAAACAGTATATGCCATTTTGTATTGGAGAGTATCATTTTCTTTCTTTTTTTTTTTTTTGAGATGGAGTCTCTCTCTGTCACCTAGGCTGAAGTGCAGTGGCACCATCTCGGCTCACTGCAGCCACTGCTTCCCAGGTTCAAGCGATTCTCCTGCCTCAGCCTCCTGGGTAGCTGAGATTACAGGTGCATGCCACCACACCCAACTAATTTTTGTATTTTTAGTAGAGACAGCGTTTCACCATGTTGGTCAGGCTCGTCTCGAACTCCTGACCTCCTGATTCTCTCACCTCAGCCTCCCAGAGTGCTGACATTACAGGCATGAGCCACTGCGCCTGGCCGAGAGTATCGTTTTCTTGAGATATGCCTGTGACATTGTCATCAGAGTTACCATGATAGACAAGCTCAGATGTTTTATGTCTTTACTTTATAAACATAAAAGAACAAAGCACACGCAAATCCAAAAGAAAAACCCTTGTCTATGGGCATCCAGAAGGATCTGTGGGAAATGGGACTTATGGCTGTTTTTGTTTTGTTTTGTTTTGAGACGGAGTCTCGCTCTGTTGCCCAGGCCGGAGTGCAGTGGTGCGATCTTGGCTCACCACAACCTCTGCCTCCCGGAATCAAGCTATTCTCCTGCCTCAGCCTCCCGAGTAGCTAGAACTACAGGCGTGTGCTACCATACCCAGCTAATGTTTGTATTTTTAGTAGAGATAGGGTTTTACCATCCTGGCCAGGCTGGTTTTGAACTCCTGACCTCATGATCCCCCCTCCTTGGCCTCCCAAACTGCTGGGATTATAGGCGTGAGCCACTGAGCCCGGCCAGCAACTTACAGTCTATTAAGAGACATGATTTTTAAAAGTCACCTCTAGTAGTTCTTTCAGTATGATAATATCTAAAAAATGAGCGTTAACCCTACAACTGAGTACTAATAGAAGCTGGGTCTTCATAGGTGATTTGTTGTTGCTTTCAGGCTTTCTAATGAGTTGTGGGACTGAAGATGATACTAAGTATCAGCCAGTCTTTGGTGATTGACATGTAATACCAGGCCACATCTCATTCATCTGTAATATATATATATATATATATATTTTTTTTTTGAGATAGAGTTTCACTCTTGTTGCCCAGGCTGGAGTGCAATAGCATGGTCTCAGCTCACTGCAATCTCCGCCTTCTGGGTTCAGGCAATTCTTCTGCCTCAGCCTCCTGAGTAGCTGGGATTACAGGCACCCGCTACCACACCCAGCTAACTTTTGTATTTTTAGTAAAGATGGGGTTTCACAATGTTGGCCAGGCTGGTCTCAAACTCCTGGCCTCAGATGATCCACCCGCCTCAGTCTCCCAAAGTGTTGGGATTACAGGCGTGAGCCACTACACCCAGCCTGTAATTCGTTTTTTTAAACAAAGGTTTTGATCTTCCTTCATGATGACATATTTCAAAAAGTAGTTCTCAAAACTGGATATAAAGTGACCTTATAGCTAGTTCATGGAATTTCAGGTTTTGGGAAACAGTAGTGCATTAACATTGTTACCAGTAGAGGGTCTTGACTATGAGTTGTTGATGTTCTTGGCATGTTGAACAAGGAAATGGACAAAACCCGCAAAACAACAGAAGACAAAAGCATAGATTTATTGAAATGAAAGTATACTCCACAGAGTGGGAGTGAGCTGGAGCAAGCAGCTCAAGAGCCCTGGTTGCAAATCTTCTGGGGTTTAAGTACCCTTTAGAGGTTTCCTGTTGGTTACACCCTATGTAAATGAAGACTTGGCCCGTGACCAATCAGAGGCTGAAGTAAAGTTACCTATGGAAATGAAGACTTGGCCCATGACCAGTTGGAGGCTGAACTGAAGTCTCAGCCTGCAACCAATCAGAGGCTGAAGTGAAGTTACAACCTATGCAAATAAAGGCTTGGCTTGTCTGACTGAAGTGAAGGCTCCTTGTGTCCAGACCCTTCCTGTGTTTCTTCTCATCTGTTATATCTGCTTGTCTTTTTTTCTTGGAATTTATATCCTAAACTATTCAAATAAACTGTTCTTCTGCCTCATCTCCCCCTGAGAGGCATGATCCTCATAAATCCTTATGGGAGGCAGAAGGACCAATTGTCTTTCTTCTGTAACTAATTCATGCTGATTGGGGCACAGTCCCTACCTATTGGGGACCATGGAACTCTAGCACTGCTCTGTCTAGTGGAGATAGGGTTACTTCTTGATGGCCAGGGTGGGCGTCATCATCTGGAACTGGCTGGAAGCCCTGCTGCATGATCATTTGAAGCTTAATCATCTCTAGGTGAGAAGAAATAATCTGGTAAAAAGATTTAACAAACATGATCCAAAAAGTCAATGCAAGTATAATTATTAACAATGGGCTGGCTAAGGGAAGGAGCCATGAAGCCCAGCTTAGTGCCCTTGACCAGGAGCCCTATGATGTGGACAGCTGTTGTTATTTTAGAAGTCCTGTCAGCTAATTTTCAAGTGGCATCCCTAATTAATCCTGATTGGTTGATATAAAAACAACATTCTTGTAGGAAAACACATAAGCCACCTTTTTGAGCAGTTGGAGATCCAGTCCCCTTCTATTTTGTAAAGTGACTGCTGCCAAGGAGTCTATTTGATTTTGTAAGGTGATGATACTTTGGGCAATGTCTTCCAAGCTGTCTGAAAGATCCTTGGACGAGCATTGGTAATAGGATAGGGAAGTTGGAAACCCGCTAACTCCCATTGCTATTCCTGCAGTTATTCCTAGCCCTACCAAAAGGGGTATGAATTGGATGGCGCATTTGTGCTTGGCAGTTGCAGTTCAAGGTATAATGAGAGACTGGTTATTGGGAGCTATGTTGATTTTGAGGGGGTAAATATACAAGGGTACAGGTTCCAGTCCAGTTGGCTGATAAACATAAGTACAACTAGTTCCACACAGGAAAAAGGATCTTTGTTTTTTGAGACAAAAATTGTTGTCTGTGGTGAACATATGGGTTAGCTTGTTTTCACTTTCTCAAGTGATTAAGGTCCCTGCTAAGGTGGCCCCAGTTAAAGGCTGGAAAGGACCTTGGGAAGTATCCTGAGTTGCCCCAGCAGAAATTTTCCAGTGGAGGTAGTTACACTTAGTGTCCACCAGCAATGACTTAGAGGTATTTTCGTACTGGAGAATGAAAAGACAACTAGATGTCTCAGGATTAGTATAGTTTTTCCCAAGGGAAAGTGTGAACACAGCTACTGGGCCTATCTTGGCAGTACTTAGACTCTGTATCCTTTAAAGTGCCCTGAACTACGAATGGTTTCCATGAAACCATACAGGTTTACCAAATGATGCACTCTGGGTAACTGCATAGCTTACATGACCATGTGAAGGGTTAATCTCTAGGGTGTAGATTTTAAGCCAATTAGAGCTCCTTTATATGAACATCACACACACAACACTTGTAGACAGGAGAAGATCTAGCTGTTGTAAGTTTTTCTTTCCCTTTAGTTTTTTTTTCTTTTCTTTTCTTTTTTTTTTTTTTTTTTTTTTTTAAGACAGAGTCTTGCTCTGTCGCCCAGGCTACAGTACAGTGGCACGATCTCAGCCCACTGCAACCTCCGCCTCCCAGGTTCAAGCGATTCTTGTACCTCAGCCTCCCGAGTAGCTGGGACTACAGGTGTGTACCACTATGCCTGCCTAATTTTTATATTTTTAGTAGAGACGGAGTTTCACCATGTTGGCCAGGCTGGTCTCAAACTTTTGACCTCAGATAATCTGTCCACCTTGGCCTCCCACAGTGCTGGGATTACAGACGTGAGCTACTGGGCCCAGCCTCTTTCCCACTTTATGAATCCTATCACAACTTCCACAGACGGTCTATGACATACTTAGACTTTCTGACTTGTCCTGTCTTTCCCTCTTTCCTAAATAATTAGGCATTCTACTTTAGGACAAGAATTTGCCATACAAGATTCTTTCTCATATAAAATTTCTTTTCTTCATAACCTTCCTTACCATAAATACATCTTCATAGCTATAACTTTCTTTATATCTCTCCTACTAATTTCTGAAGCCCCAAAAGTCAAAAGGTCAGGTAATGTGATGCAAAACTGAGCAGAGCCTTAGATTTTGAGAGGGACCTGTCTGCCTACATTTCTTAGGATTCCATGAGGAAAACAGGGGTTTCTCCTAAAATGAGGTCTGTGGCACCTTCTGTTTTT
Organism: Rhinopithecus bieti; assembly: GCF_001698545.2. Taxonomy (NCBI): domain Eukaryota; kingdom Metazoa; phylum Chordata; class Mammalia; order Primates; family Cercopithecidae; genus Rhinopithecus; species Rhinopithecus bieti. The sequence continues at coordinate 784,860 of NW_016824497.1, forward strand.
CCCAAGGAGTCCCAGGCTGTCAGAAATTACCTTAGCTCCTTTCATGGGCATCAAGAGTGGCAAGAAGATAGACTGGGGAAATAGTCCAGTCAACTGAGAAGAGAAGCAAAACTTCATTGTAAAGATGGATAAACTGAGGCATGGTGCAGTTTAAAAATTCACATTCAGATAGAGCTAGGCTCTGCAGCTCACTGCTCAGTCACTGATGCACTTGTATGGTAGCTCATGGTGTACTTCACCAACAGTTTTCCTGCCCCCTCAGAGCTTACAACCTGGGTTTCATTTCCTGCTCTACAGCTATATAATTTAACAATTTTCCTCTCAATGTGTTGGATTCTAACCCTATATATCTCAAATTTTATTAATATTACTGATTTTTTTTTCACTCAAGAGAATTAAATCGTTTATTGATTACACATGATAATGGATGATACACAAGCTTCATTCCCATCTATAATTTTATCTGTACCGTTATTCAATTTAGATATATTGCATAGGATGTGCCAACAATCACTTTTATAACCAATAATTCCATGATTTTGCTTGGGTAATCCCTTTTAATGGTGAACTTCAGGTCACAACAGTAACTATCAGTTCAACTACACCAAGGTTTCCGAAGACAATGGCTTCTCCACCCAAGCAGGTTGTATATAAATTCCAAATAGAACCTGGCATCACCCTGAAGGAATTCTAACTTCACACTGTTGGGGAAATTTACCAAGATGGCTTCAGAGTAGACTAACTTTACACAGCACATTAAAAAAAAGACATTTATTCAGCGTCACGATCAGACTATTACATTTAGCAATCAACAGCATGGGTGCAAAAAAAAAAAATAAATCTACATTAAAACCCTTTGTTGGAATGCTTTACACTTTCCACAGAACAGAAACTAAAATAACCTGTTATACAATTAGTCACAAATACAGTCCTCGAGTTTTTTGCCCATACACATGAGTATTTGTCTAAAACATGTCTTCTTTGTAGCAGCTAGGCCCTGCCACCACTGTGCTTGGCTGAGTTCACAAATCTGTTGTAACCTGTAGCTTCCCTGTCACTTCTCTGGCTCTCCTCTCCTGCTAAGCTTTGTTTCCTAATTAAAATCTTCTGCCACTGCCATAGCTACTGCTGCTGCTGGAACCGCCATAGCCACCTTGGTTTCGTGGTTTTGCAAAGTATTGGCCTCCACCGCCATAGGGGCCAGAGCTTCTGCCTCCAAAATTTCCTCCCTTCATGGGTCCAAAATTTGAAGACTGATTGTTGTAATTGCCAAAATCATTGTAGCTTCCACCACCTCCAAAATTGCTTCCATCATTACCAAATCCATTATAGCCATCCCCACTGCCACCATATCCACCACCACCACGGCTGCCACCAAAGCCACCACGACCACTGAAGTTTCCTCCACGACCGAAGTTGTCATTCCCACCGAAACCACCTCCACGACCACCACCAAAC
>NW_016824497.1:787864-809172 GCF_001698545.2 Rhinopithecus bieti
AGTACAAATTTCTTTTTTTTTTTTTTTTTTTTTGAGACGGAGTCTCGCTCTGTGCCCCAAGCTGGAGTGCAGTGGCTCAATCTCGGCTCACTGCAAGCTCCGCCTCCTGGGTTCATGCCATTCTCCTGCCTCAGCCTCCTGAGTAGCTGGGAGTATAGGCGCCCACCACCGTGCCCGGCTAATTTTTTGTATTTTTAGTAGAGACGGGATTTCACCGTGGTCTCGATCTCCTGACCTTGTGATCCGCCTGCCTCGGCCTCCCAAAGGGCTGGGATTACAGGCGTGAGCCACCGCGCCCGGCCAAAAGTACAAACTTCTAAATGGAGTAATCACTAACAAGAGAGTTCACACTTAAGGTGGTAATACTAGGAACAAAAGAGGGCTCAACACTGCCTTCAGGAGAGGAAGGGTCCAGATTGGTATATTTTCTAAAGGCTTCCTCCAGCCTGCCATAAAACACGGCTAGATTTTCCTCCTTGCCTTGTGCGACCTCCCTTACTTTATCATAATTTACTGCCTTAGTTATTCCCTTTTTCATTCCTCCAAGGAGAGCCTTATGAAATTTGGCCTGGTTGTTCATTCCCATGGGGGTGTTATAGTCCCAGTTAGGATCAGTAGCGGGGACTGTGTCTGGGTTTGGGCGATAACCCTGAGGGTTTTGGGCAAGTAAATCTTGGCAAGTGGCCTCAAAGATTCATTCCTTTTCCAAGGGGGTGCAACAAGTTGCTAGAAGAAATTGAACATCTCTCTATGAGAGATGAAAGGCTAAGGTCAAAGCTTGGAATCTATCTGCAAGTTTTCTGGGGTTCTCTGAAAAACTTCCTAGCTTTTTCTTTACATTGTTGTATGTCATTTGTGGAGAAGGGGACTGACACTCGGACCAGCCCCTCGGCTCCTGCTGCTTCCCTAAGGGATAGCAGGGCTATAGAGGTAGTTGAATAGGGTGTTCCCCTCTGAATGTGAGGGGGACTTAGCAGGGCCCTTGGCTTTAGCTCTTGGATTTGAGCTTCAGAAACACTTGGCAAGGGTTATATGGGAGTGGTTGCCATTGCCCCAAGAGACAGGTGGCCCTTGCATAAAGGAGGTCATCCACAATATCCGGTTCTGCCTTAGAACCTTCCTTTTGTGGGTAGGTTCTGGTAGTTTTGCAGATTGTTGGGTTTTGACATATGGCCATAAAGGCCTGCACGTGTAGGATTTCTGACCATTTACACTGCCTTTTGCAAAATAGGTCTAATTGCAGGATGGTGTTGTAATTAAGACTTCCCATTATTCCCGGCTGTCCAGCTAATTTTGGGGCCATACAGTATTACAGTGAAAAAAAAAAAAAAAAATCAGGTTTTTTCTCCTTAGATTGTCAGGGTCAAATTGATTCCAGTGGTTGAGAATGCAGCCAAGTGGGGAATCAGAAGGAATGGATGGAGAGTTGCCCATAGTGGTCTGGAAGAAAGAAGAGAACCTAGTTTATTTGGTGACTCAAATTTTACCGGGGCATCCCCCTGCAAAATCTCTGGGCCTTGATTGGGGTCCTCAGGGGTATCCCCCTTTAGGGCCCCATCTTAGTCTGACCTTAGGTGGGTGCTGGTACCACTTTGGGAAGGTTTTCTCCACCACTGATGACCCACTGTGAGCTTTCCTTTTGTCCCCTCATGAAGGCCTTGACTTCTAGCATCCTTTTAATTTGATAAGGCCATTGTTTCCTGTTCCACTGGAGTGATAGCCATGAACTTTAATAATAGGAACTAGAGGTTGGATGGATTTCTTTTGTTGTGTGGATTACAGGTAGTCTCAGCGGGGAAAGGTAGATTTGGAGCATGAAAAATGAAATAATAGGGTTGGCTATTCCACTCAGGCCCTCAACAAGAGAGGAAATGTTTAAAAATCCACCATCGTGACAGTGGACCCCATATAAGGGCAGGTCATTCTATAAAAGTAATATGGTGATGACAAAAGAAACTAGATGTAGAATGTATTCTAAAGATTGTGGGTCCCAAAAGTCCTCAGCAAGTTGAAGGGAAAGTCAGAATGCCTAAGAGATATCTTTTGCCATTACAAGCTACCTCTTTAGGAGAATTTGGCATAAGGAAAGAGGGCTTAAGTTGACTGAAACATGTGTGAGTTTGTTCTAGAAGAGCTGCCACTGTCAATTTCGTCATATGTAGGGATTAGGGACTGTAACCAAGAAAGACAGAAAAGAGTACTTATCCATTCTGGGCAGGGCAGCTATCTCCATTCACTTCTTGGCCTTCAGGTAACACCAGAGAGTGGCCCTGGCTAGTTGCCCTCAATTACCAAGGATCTACTAGGAAACAGCCTCTGAAAGACTGAAAAAAAGAAAAGGACTCAGGTCCCTCACCCAAACCAGGCAGTGGTGGTCAGGTGCTTCCACATGGATACCTTTCAGTCTCCCGGGAGAGTGGCCCTGGCCAGACACCTGCTGTTGCCTTCATGCTTACATGCTGTCTTGGAGAATCCTGTGTTGGAAAAGGGAAAGACAGCGGAAAAGGTTCCCCTCTGTGGAGTGGAGGGAGCCCTGCATGGAGATAGCTCCGGCCTGTGTCCGAAAAGAAAAAGGGAAAAGGAAAAGAGAAATAAATCCCCAAATTTGGGCTTACCTCCTGGCTGACTTGCCAAGGTATGTTACCAGTGGAGGGTCTTGACTATAAGTTGTCCAGTTTCTTGGCATGTTGAACAAAGAATTGGACAAAACACACAAAGTAATAGAAGACAAAAGCATAGCTTTATTGAAGCAAAAGTATACTCCACATATCAGGAGCAGGCTTGAGCAAGCAGCTCAAGAGCCCTAGTTGCAAATCATCTGGGGTTTAAGTACCCGTTAGAAGTTTCCTATTGGTTACACCCTATATAAATGAAGACTTGACCCACAACCAATCGGAGGCTGAAGTGAAGGCTCAGCCTGTGATCAATTGGAGGCTGAAGTGAAGGTTTAGCCTGCAACCAATCAGAGGCTGAAGTTATCCTACGCAAATGAAGAGTTGGCCCATGAGGCTGAAGTGAAGGCTCCCTGTCTCCAGACCCTATTCTCCTGCCTAAAAATGGGTCAAAACTCAAAGGCTTGGAAAGAACATATCGTTGAAAAAAAAAAAGAAGTCTCCCTCCTACCCTTGTTCCTTTCCTTGGAGGCAACCAGTATTTATCAGATTTATATGTATCCTTCCCAGATACTTCGCACCTGTGCTTTAAATAGATATCCTTAGGGGACACATTTAGTGGGTACGGACAGTCAATCTCTATATTTTGCTTCTGGCAATAATTATTTGATTTTAATGTCTATCACTGGAGTCTTACTAAATTCATGCACTCCACATTATTTCTCTGGAGTCTTTTGGGTTTTGTTGATGAAAACAGAGTTAAAAGGTTTTTTGGTCACTAAAATGATTTGTGTAAATAGGGAAGTAATGATTTTAAACTATAGTTCGGAGTTTTTTGTTTTTGTTTTTTTTTTTGGAGAAAAGATGATTTTGGCATGAGCAGTTTGTCAGTGTCTAACAATTCTTTCCTATATTTTTCCTGAAGGCGCTTGACTTTGGCAGATATTGAGAGAATAGCCCCATTGGCTGAGGGGGCCTTACCTTACAACCTGGCAGAACTTCAGAGACAGGTATGAGTAGTCTCATAAATATGATCACCTTAAAAAATGCTGAACTAGTAGCCTGAGTAGGAGCTGACAGCTTCTGAATGCTGTAAAAATTAAAAATTACTTTCCAGAGAAAGACTTTACTTAGCTTAAAGATTACCTTTATAGAACTACTGTTACCCCCACTTTTATAGAATGTATATGTGTATATATTTTTTAGATGGAGTCTGGCTCTGTTGCCCAGGCTGGAGTGCAATGGTGTGATCTCGGCTCACTGCAACCGCTGCCTTCTGGGTTTAAGAGATTCTCCTGCCTCAGCCTCCTGAGTAACTGGGATTACAGGCGTGCGCTACCACAACTGGCTAATTTTTGTATTTTTAGTAGAGACAAGGTTTTGCCATGTTGGGCAGGCTGGTCTCAAATTCGTGACCTCAGGTATCCATCCACCTCGGCCTCCCAAAGTGTTGGGATTACAGGCATTAGTCACCACGCCCAGCCTATAGAATATTTTTATGAGATAACTAGATTTATGTTTGTGTTTTGTTTTTTGTTTTGTTCAGATAAGGAAAATAAGAGTTCAAACATACATCGGTTTGACCCCCTTCCCCTTAGAATTAGCATTCTTTTCATTTGCCTCGTCACATTTGAAGATTATTGTTAGGTTTACTTTGTATCATTAAACTGGCATTTATAGGGTTTCTAAAATAAAAAAACTTCCCTCAAATGAAATAAATGATTCACTGGGATTATACCTTACAGATTACAACCTGGGAAAAAAAAAAAGTAGTGAAACCGGAAAGAAAATCTTGTCTGTTATTACATTTTTGATAAATATTAGTTTTGTTTTTTATAAATGTTAAGAATGATTAAAACAGTAGCTTCTGAGTCCTATAAAATTAATACAGTCCCATTTCTGATTACAAGTACTATCTTGGTAAGAAAAAGAAATTCCATGAAATTACCTTGAAGAGTGCAATGGAACAGTTTTTAACAAATCTTGTTTTAAGTTGAAACCTCTACTTCCATAGCACTTACGAAGTTTCAGTAGTAGCAGATGATCACATTGCTTTTGTGTGTGGGTAAGGGTTAGGAGGGCCAGTCATTGTCCTCCTGGTACTTTCCTGCTCTAATAGACATGGAACCTGCGTTCCTCATAATTCTCTAGGAGAGTGTGATGCCATACTAGGGTAGGCAACGTGGGGAGGGCATGGATAAAGAAGACAGGATACAGAGAGAAAGACAGAGAGAGAGAGGGCGCGCTACTAAATGTGCATGCTATAGAAAGAGGCTATGTCTGCTTTTTCTTCATTACTGCCACATTGGTGAGTAGCCAGGGTTGGTTTGCTGTTATTGTTCACCTTCACCAAATGTGTTAATGAAGCATCAAGATATGTTTAAGTGTAGTTCACTTTGGGAAGACTTGGTAGGAAACCTTTTTTCTACTTGAGCTCCATGGAATGGTGATTCTGCCTGTGAAACTAATTAGAATTTCCAGTTCTACTTTACATAAGGAACAAAAACATTTTGTAGTCAGGTTGAAGCAAATTGAAAATGGAAAAGAAACCATTATATCTACGTTTTATGTTAATACTTTGTTTACTTGATGTGTAATAAAGCTTCCTACAGATTAAAATGTATTGTAACTCATTGCAATTTAGCTTCTTTAGTATCAGAAAAACTCATTTACTTGCTGCCATCCAAGTTTATTTCCAGGCCGGGCCCAGTGGCTTATGCCCGTAATGCCAGCAATTTGGGAGGCTGAGGTGGGCAGATTGCTTGAGCCCAGAAGTTCCAGATCAGCCTGGGCAACATGGCACAACCCCATCTCTACCAAAAAAAAAAAAAAAAAGCAAAAAATTAGCCAGGTGTGATGGCGTGTGCTTGTAGTCCTAGCTACTTCGGAGACTGAGGGGGAGAATCACCTGAGCCCAGGAAGTTGAGGTTGCAGTGAGCCATGATTGTGCTACTGCACTCCAGCCTGGGCAACAGAGTGAGACCCTGTCTTAAAAAAAAAAAAAAAGAAAAAAGTTTATTTCCATTATGAGGTCTCATCTTCAGGGACCTTTAAAAAATAGATGGATTATTTCATTCAGATGATTTTTAAAAAATAACATTTATAAAATTACAACATTAATAAAAGGAAAGAAAAGGTGAAAATTTTAATAAAATTAAAAAAGACATTGAAATATTTAAAGAGCTCTTACTGAATTTAATTTTATTTTTTGTAGTATATACATTTGTGAAAATTTGCTCTTGAATTTTGAAAAATTGCATTTCAAAAGAAGATATTTTGCAGTGTTACATGTGTCTATTGACATAACTCTCCCTGAAGGTGTCCTTAATATTTGTAATTGGGAAATATTTCATTTAGCTTGTTAAAAACATTGTAAACTGAATTTGAAAGTCTCAACTCATTTCCTCCTCCTCAGTTTTTCTGCCCACCTGTCTTGCCCCTAGCAATTTTCCTAGAGGCCGTGTCTGAAGCTTGTTTTGCAATCTTTGGCATCCTGAGTCTGTGTCCTTCACATTTCTTCATCCTTAGGAAAGTGATGTAATTTTGCTACTGCTGTGAATTCTTTTTAAGACAGATTCAAGATGATTTGCCTGTCTTCAGTGGCGGTGCTGATGCTTTTATGCTGGGGTGGTTGGCCTCAAGGGTCTTGTCAGATATTTAGGAAGTGGGCAGTGATAAAAACCACCATTTTCTTCTTCCCTGGGTCTCTGATTGGTATCCAGAGTGATGGGGAGTGCTTTCTCTGACTTTCCTTAACCGGTGAGATGGTACAGGGATCTAGAATATCTAGAGAGCTGGTAGAGGTCTTAGGTATTCTTACATTGTCCCCAAAGGAAGAACCTCAGAGTCTCAGGACACTTTTTCTTTTTTTTTTTTTTTGGTGGAGACAGAGTCTCACTCTGTCACCCAGGCTGGAGTGCAGTGGCACAATCACTGTTCACTGCAGCCCTGACCTCCCTGGCTCAGGTGATCCTCCCACCTCACCCTCCTGAATAGCTGGGACTATAGGCATACACCACCATGCTCAGCTAATTTTTTTTCAGTAGAGACAGGGTTTAGCCATGTTTCCCAGACTGGTCTCAAACTCCTAAGCTTACATTAATCCACTGGCCTTGGCCTCCCAAAGTGCTGGGATTACAGTGTGCATGAGCCACTGCGCTCAGCTAAAATGTTTAATGTTTCCTCTCACATAGAAGATAGTCTTTCTACTGAGGCTTAGGTACAGAGAAATAAAAATTAAGATCTTAAGTATATATTTTCCTGTACATTATTATAGGAACAAAATCTGAGAAAATAGAACTCAACCAAAATAATAAATAATTATTAAAGTTTTATAGAAACAGATTTGTGAAGGTTAAGGATTCAGATTAATGTCCACTAATGGCCATTGTGAAATCTGACCTTTACTGTCCTTGAGATCTGATACAAGTTTATTTGGGCCTCAGTTTTCCCTTTAGTAAAGTGAGTATCTTCATGTATTTCTGAGAAGGCTTCAAGCTCCTGCATTCTGTAAAATGGTATGTATCAATGGATTTTATTTTCAGAATTCTGAATTTATCCTCCTTTTTCCTTTGTAACATTTAAAATTTTGTAAGGAATTCAGGCTGGACTCAAGTAGAATAATATGAAAATATGCTTAAGTTCTTATAGCAACCAAAGTAATGGAATAAACTTTCTTCAATTTTCAGCCTTGAAAAAACATTCTCAGTTAACATATTTCAGGTTTATGAGGCATTCTAAGGCAGCCATATAGACTACAATCCTAGTGACTCAGTTTTTAACATTCTTTAGTTCACAGAATTACAGTAATGCTAACCATAGCTATTCCCATGTTACTTCCAGAAGATATCTTGATGATTCTCTTGTGATTTTTCCTATATTGCCAAATTAGTAGTACATAATTACTTACATATATTATGCAGAGTATTCTCTTATATGAATCTATTAGAAACCTAAATATAAAATAGGAAGAAGGATATATGTTTTGTTATCTCACCTTATGAAAGGTGTTATGAAAACACTTCTTTATGATGGAGAATCTGTGAGTCCAGAAATAGAAGTTATGAGGGAGACAGTAGTTAAGAGGTTGGCCACTGATTATGTAACATCCTCTCATTCTGTTTCCTCCTTTATTAAATAGGGACAGTACTCCAGGCACAGTGGCTTGTGCCTATAATCCCAGCACTTTGGGAGGCCAAAGTGGGCAGATTGTTTTGAGCCCAGTAGTTTGAGACCAGCCTGGGCAATATGATGAAACTCTGTCTCTACAAAAACATACAAAAAATTAGCCAGGCATGGTAGAATAAGCCAGGTACATGGTAGCACCTATAGTCTCAGCTATTTGGGAGGCAGAGGTGGGAGGATAGCTTGAGCGCAGGAGTTTGAGGCTGCAGACAGCTGTGATCATACTACTGCACTCCAGCCTGAGTGACAGAGCAAGACCCTGTCTCAAATAAATAAATAAGTAAATAAATAAATAAGGATAACAGTATTCATCTTTACAGGATTATTATGAGAATTACACGAGTAATAATACACTTACATTAAGCCTAACACCTGGTAAGCATGCAACAAATGTTAACTGCTACTATTGTGCTTATTACTATTATCAAATATGAGAAGCCTATATAAGCAAACTCCAAGATCGGCTGAAACATATATGTGACACAATCGCTTAATCTACTCTCATCTACTTCCATTAGGTAAAAGGGGATGAGAAGTGAGGAAAAAGTATTAATGTATCTTTGTATTTTTTTAAGTGCCTGAAATGTTTTATATTTTAATTTTTTGATGCTGGTTGAAATTCTACCAGGCCTATTTTTAAAAATTTTTAGTTAATGGTGGATATTCAACAAGGAAAAAAAATCACTACCCCATACCATACACAAAAGTCTTTTCCTGTTCCTAAATGTGAAAGATTAAAGAGGATAACACGAGAGATTCTATTTATGATCTAGAGATAAGCAGAGATTTTGTAAATAGTACAGAACACCAGTCATAAAGAAAAAGATTCATAAGTTAAACTTCATTAGATTTAAGAACTTTTATCAAAATATACCACTAAGAGTGTGAAAAGACAAGTTACACAATAGGCAGAGATATTTGCAATACATTTAAATAATAGAGGATCTGTATCCAGAATATATAGTATAATAAACTTCTGCAAATTTATAAGCAAAAGGCAGGCAATGCAATAGAAAAATTGGCAAAATGCCTGAAGAGAAACCTCTCAAAAGAGGATATCCAAATGGTATGGAAAAATAATAGAAAAGTTTAATACCATTAGTACAAGAAAACACACACTAAAACTACAATGGGATGCTATTTTGTACTATCCAGATTAATCAAAATTATACTCTGACAATGGCAAGTGTTGTTCAAGAGGTGAAGGAATGGAAATTGCTAGCATCACAACTTTGGAAACTATTTGTCAGTACCACTGCAGTTGAAGAAACACATACCCCGTGACCTGTCGGTTCCTCTCCTAGGAGTCGTCCCTAACAAAAATGTTTACACAAGTGTGTTAAGAGATATGTACAAGAAAGTTTAGGCCGGACATGGTGGCTCACACCTGTAATCCCAGCACTTTGGGAAGCTGAGGTGGGTGGATCACTTGAGGTCAGGAGTTTGAGACCAGCCTGGCTAACATGATGAATCCCCATCTCTACAAAAAATACAAAAAATTTAGCCAGGCATGGTGGTGTGCACCTATAGTCCCAGCTTCTTGGGAGGCTGAGGGATGAGAATTGCTTGAACCCAGGAGGTAGAGGTTGCAGTGAGCCAGGAATGTGCCACTGCACTTTAGCGTGGGCAACAGAGAGAGACTGTGTCTCAAAAAAAAAAAAAAAAAAAAAAAAAAAGAATGTTTATAGCAGCATTATTTGCAATTGCAAAAATATTGGAACAATCTAAATACCATCAGTAGAATGGATAAATATGTTGTGCTATTAAGATGACCTACAGTGAGAGAAATGGAAATTTTGATTTGAGGGAAGTGAGATAAAAGAGAAAATGGATTGCAGAAAGAAGACGATGTATATTTTTGAAGCATGTTAATAGTTTGGATATTAAAACCAGGTTATAGACCAATTTTGGCCCTATGTGAAAATGGGAAAACCCTCTCTTTTTCTTTACTGTATATTACATAATTACTTTTTCAACTGTATGGGATAAATGATCTGTGACGGACCTGCTTGGGTATATATGTACTTTCTTTAAAAAAGTTTTGTTTCTATGGGAAATTATATTAAAGCTATAGGCCACTCACTAAAAGAACTATGGAATATAAGCTGGATTGTGTTCTGTCAAAACATTATTAGAATTATTAAGAATTATTATTTTAACTTTTAAGTTTGGGGGTACATGTGAAGGTTTGTTACATAGGTAAACGTGTCATGGGATTTTTTGTACATATTATTTCGTCACCCAGGTATTAAGCCCAATACCCAATAGTTATCTTTTCTGCTCCTCTCCTTTCTCCCCTACTCCTCTCTCAAGTAGACTCCAGTGTCTGTTGTTTCCTTCTTTGTGTTCATAATAAGCTCTTATCACTTAGCTCCCACTTGTAAGTGAGAACATAACGGTATTTGGTTTTCTGTTCCTGTGTTAGTTTGCTAAGGATAATGGCCTCCAGCTCCATCCATGTCACTGCAAAAGACAGGATCTCATTCTTTTTTATGGCTGCATATTATAATTATTTTAATCTTTATTTTGTGTATAGCATTCCTTAGACATAGGACTTTGTTTTCTTTGTGTAATTTGCATTTCTGTGGCCCTTCTTTTGGATTCATGAGCACATACAGGAAGACATTACAGTCCATTTAGGAATTCCTTTTTTTGGAACATTTTACCTCTTTCACCTGTGATATTTTACCACAAAAGGAAGTCTGTTCTCAAAAAGAAAATTAGGTTTATGTACTAGCTATTATTTATTAGTCATTTAACTCATTTAAATTATTAGATTTGAAGACTTACTGTAGTCTTTAACACAACTTAACTCCCTTTTACTGAGAGAAAAGTATGTATTGTTTAGCATTCAGGAAAAAAAAATAAATATATATATATATATAGAGGACCTCATCTCCTTCTCCTAACTGTCATGGCTTTAGGTTTTAATCTTACTTTGTAAGGCCAAGAATATTGAATTCAAATTCCAGACTATTGAAGTCATAGATGTAATTTGCAGACGGGAAAATTTTGTTTTGTTTTCCCTAGCCTTATTTTGCCATTCCAGTCATACATTTTGTTTTATAGAATCTAGCCTTTTCCCCCCTTCCAGTGCTCGAGATAAAACTTTAGCTATTTTTCCCTTTTATTCTACCCATTAATAGTGTGTCATTTGAAAGAGGTAGTTCTCCCTATTGAGTTGGCAGTGTGGTTTGACTTGTTAACTGACATAATCTTGCCTTATCTAATGCATCATCACTGCTCACTGCAGCCTCAACCTCCCAGACGTAAGTGATCCTTCCACTTCAGCCTCTTCAGTAGCTGGGACCACAGGCATGTACTACCATGCCTAGCCATTTTTGTATTTTTTGGAGAGATGGAGTTTTACCATATTGCCCAGGCTGGTCTTGAACTCTTGGGCTCAAGTGATCTGCCTGCCTCAGCCTCCCAAAGTGCTGGGATTACTGGTGTGAGCAACCTCACTAGACCTAATTCTCACTTACCAAATGAGATACCTATAACAAAAAAATGAAGAGAACATCTCTTTAAATGAGGTCTCAACTTATTTCCTATCACACACATATGCTTAGGGAGTAGGTTAAAAATCATTTAAGATTCTCAACTCTTGTTTTGAAAAACACTTAATTAACCTTGTTAAATATCAAACTTTATGATCATAATCATAACCTTAAGGGAAAGAGCGTCTTTTCCTTTGGCACATTTGTTCACGGCAGGCAATCTTCTTAGTGCTGAGTGTTTTCCTTCAGCCTAAATGCTAAAAATTCAGTACACAGTCATTAATAGGGATGACAGCGATAGCATTTCATTTATGAATATTCATGAAGTGAAATCCATAGCATTAATTACATTAATTTACATACCTGAATACAAGCAAGTCATAAGTGATAACTAAGCCTTAAAAAAAATGTTGCTGACCATATACTGTATATTTTCTTTTAAATGTTATTTAATAAGGGCAAAGGTGACATTTCTGTCAAAAGGCATTTGGGTATTTATAGTTAGAAATGTTTTTAGCAAAGAATTAAAACACAGTATAGTCCTTCAGTTTTCATAGGATTTTGTAGGGCTTATAAACGTTCTTTAAAGGAAGAAAGTATAAAGAAAAATACATGTGGTTGAATACAGGAGAAACCTTTTATATGAATAAGGGAATTAGTGGTTACTTGATGCTTATTTAGGATCATAGGCTTTTTATTCTATGAGTTTTAATTCAACATATTTTGAAAGGATACATGATTGAAAATAATTCATAATCTATGATAATGAGATTTATTTTCATCCAGTTTTGTGATTGAGAAACTCTTAAGTGGGGGCAATAACGTTCTATATACATTTTTTTTTTTTTGAGGCGGAGTCTTGCTCTGTCACCCAGGCTGGAGTGCAGTGATGTGATCTCAGCTCACAGCACCCTCCACCTCCAGGTCCAAGTGATGCTCCCACTTCAGCCTCCCAAGTAGCTGGGATTATAGGCACCTGCCACTACACCTGACTAATTTTTGCATTTTTAGTAGAGATAGAGTTTCACCATGTTGGCCAGGCTGGTCTTGAACTCCTGACCTCAAGTGATCCGCCCACCTCAGCCTCCCAAAATGCTGAGATTACAGGTATGAGCCACTGCACCGGCCCAGTACATTTTTAAAGAAGTTAAAAACATATGCCAATGTGTTTAGTAGGTAGCATAATAGCTATATAGATTTTAAAATGTAAGCTAAAATGCCTATCTTTGTTTGGGCTCCTATTACAAATTACCATAGGTGGTTTAGATAACAAACATTTCTTTCTCATAGTTCTAGAGGCTAGAAAGTACAAGATCAAGGTGCTGGCTGATTCATTTACTGGTAAGGGCCCTGTTCCTAGTCTGTAGACAGCAGGCTTCTTGTTATATCCTTGTTATATCCTTGTTATATCCTTGTTATATGAGGGAGAGATAGAGGGAGGTCATCTTTCTTGTGTCTTTTCTTATAATGGCACTAATCCTATCATGAGGGCTCCATTTTCATGACCTAATTACTACCCAAAGTTGCCACCTTCACATACTATCACACTGGGCAGTAGGGTCTCAACACATGAATTTTGGGGAGTCACAAGCATTGAATCCATAGCAATGCCATAACTTGAATTCCTTCAAAGTATATGAGATTAAATATCATCACTGCCTTGAAAGGACAGATTGTGTTTATGTTTTCAACTGTTGTCTTTGAAACAAAGTATCAGAATTAACTGGTTAATCAATATTTTAGAAACTCATTGAAGCATATTCAGTTAATTATACTGAAGCATATTCAATATAGTGGGCCCTCTATCTGCTTGAGTGCCATGTCCTTGGATTCAACCAACTGTGGATGGAAAATATTTGGGAAAAAACAAACAATAAAAAATAACACTACAACAATAAAAAATACAAAATTTAAAAACACAGCATAACAATTATTTACATCTTATTTACCTTATATTAAGTATTAGAAGTAATGTAGAGATGATTTGAAGTATACCAGAGGATGTGCATAGGTTATATGAAAATACTACACATTTTAGATCAGGGACATGAGCATCCATGGATTTTGGTATTGGAAAGCAATATCAGGAATATTTTTGTGCCAGGTGAGGTGGCTCATGCCTATAATCCCAGCACTTTGGGAGGTTGAGGTGGGAGGATTGCTTGAGCTCAAGAGTTTGAGACCAGCCTGGGCAACATAGACAGACCCCATCTCTACAAAAAATTTAAAAATTAGCTGGGCATGGTGACATGCACCTGTAGTTCTAGCTACTTCAGAGGCTGAGGCAGTGGGATGGCCTGAACCTGGGAATTTGAGGCTGCAGTGAGCCGTGTTTGTGCCACTACATTCCAGCCTGGGCATCAGAGTGAAACTCTGTCTCCAAAAAAAAAAAAAAAGAATATTTTGCATTAATTAATACGTGAAATATAAAATTACTTAGAAACATTTATCTCATTCTTTTATAATTTCTATTTTTGTATATACTTTAAAATACATCTTATATATAATTAATGTATATTAGATTTTGTATATATAATTAAGACATTGGCAAGTATGTTAACTTTTTATTTAGTTTATTCTGTCATTTCATACTGTTTACATAGTATAGAAGGTCTTTTCATAATGAAAATATTAAAGAACAAGACTGACACACTAGTATAGACAAGTTATCTTAGATCCTTTCTTTATGCTATGGGATACCTGTGAAATAACATCTAGTGGAATTTTTCTCATTATTATTACAGATTTTATGTTAGAACTATGACAGTAGTCATTAGAGATGACAGATTATGATCAATATTCTCTGATTTAAGAATCAAGTTAATTTTTATACACTTTAGAAAGCTTTTTAAATTTTAAGTCAAAGAAGGAAAAAAAATTTATAACTGAAATGCTTGTTTACCTGAAAGATTCACTTCTGTAAACTGATAGTGTATTCCCCCAACAGTAGCAGATAAATGAGGCATTAATAGGCTTGTAAAAATTGGGGTAAGGGGCCGGGCGCGGTGGCTCAAGCCTGTAATCCCAGCACTTTGGGAGGCCGAGGCGGGCGGATCACGAGGTCAGGAGATCGAGACCATACTGGCTAACACGGTGAAACCCCGTCTCTACTAAAAAAATACAAAAAACTAGCCGGGCAAGGTGGCGGGCGCCTGTAGTCCCAGCTACTCCGGAGGCTGAGGCAGGAGAATGGCGTAAACCCGGGAGGCGGAGTTTGCAGTGAGCTGAGATCTGGCCACTGCACTCCAGCCTGGGCGGCAGAGCGAAATTCTGTCTCAAAAAAAAAAAAAAAAAAATTGCGATAAGGGGGAAGCTACTGTGTATTTGGCTTAATATGGCTTTTAAATGCTGATGATAGAGTTATCTATTTTTAAATACATTGCTTTCGTTTTTGGCTGCATGAATATCCTATTTTCTTCTTTTGGAAAATATACTACTGCATTACCAATATCACTTTTAGGTTTTGTTTTTTCTTGTCTTAAAATAGTCAAATTGTAGTTTTTTTCACTTACTGTGTGCTCTTTCAAGATTTTTTTTTTACTTGCTTTCTTCTTCTCTGCAGCAGTCTCCTGGATTAGGTAGGCCTATCTGGCTCCAGATTGCCGAGTCTGCTTACAGATTCACTCTGGGCTCAGTTGCTGGAGGTGAGTGACATGTCTGTGTGCTGTTTGAGGCTTGTGTTAACGTAATATTATCTCACTAGACTGTGGCAGATCAGCAAAGGTGTAGTTCATTGTTCCCATGGGTCATGACTTCAGGGCTTTCTGAAGTGTTCTTTATTTTTACCTATGATCAGGGGACTTGTAATAGCAATGACTGTGGACCATCTGGCTCCAGTCTGTCTTCAGGACAAAACCTCTGTAATGATGTGAAAGTCTGGGATACAGTGCTGCACTCACCTTAATCATACTGGCATAAAAAAATGGAAAATGAGACTGTGTTTATGGGGCAGGTTAAGAAATTGAGATTTGCTATTATCCTTATCATACGCAGGAACGGAAAACCAAATACCGCATGTTCTCGCTTATAAGTAGGAACTAAATAGGAACTTACGAACACAAAGAAGGAAACAGACGCTGGGATCTACTTGCTGGGGAAGGTGGCAGGAAGGAGGGGAGCAGAAAAAATAGCTATTGGATACTGAGATTAATACCTGGGTGATGAAATATGTACAACAAACGCCCATGACATGTGTTTATCTATGTAACAAACGTTCATATATACTCTATACCTACAATAAAACTAAAAAATAAAAAATAAAAAAGAAACTGAGATTTGGGATATGAATCCCAGAACCTCATGAAATAAAACAGCCTCTCAAAGTGATTCACTTGTGCTTTTCTGCTTATATGTTTTCCTTTCCCTTATCACTTGTTTGACAATATCTGGACTTGATGTTTATTTGCAAAAATGAACTTCCCTTCCCTCCCTGTTCACAGTCAAAATTTGAGAGACTGTTTTTGCTTAAATACTCTACATAGAAAATGTGTACAATCTGAAGTTGCTTTGTTGAGAAGAAACTAGCAGGTGTGATTAAAATGCTTACGATTTTTTAAGATAAGCCTGAACTCAAAATACTTTTTTTTTTCTTTTCACTCTCAGTTTTAGAAGTTACAAACCAGGTTTCGGCTTTCAGCAGTCGAAGTGTGTAATACTCTCGTTCATGTAAATAAATTTTTCAGTCCCTGAGAAATTCTAAAGAACAGCCGTATTTTCTTTCAAACCAAATTCTATACATAGGGATAGGATAATGTTGAAATGTGTCTCCAATATTATGGTTGTAACTATGATTAATTTACCGAGATGCTTTATTAAACTAAATTTTAAAATTGTAGCCATCTAGTGTACGGATATAGTCATTTTAAGAAGTAACTGGCATAATATTTAGGCATTTAATGGAAAATATAAGTAAATGTTTTATATAATAGTTTAATGTTGTTATTATAGAAAACTGAGTGTTAACTATCTAATTTGGGAAGTGACTCAATAATCCACTCTGTAATTTATGAACCTAAGATATCAAAGAGCATTCTTGACAGTTGTTCTCTGTAGCAGCTGTATTTATGGATTTCAGTGGTTGCTATAGCCTGCTATCCCTAAGGTGTGTGTGAGGGAAAGAAAAATACTAACATAAAGTCTCTTTTGTGAGAATACATATTGTGTTCTATTTTTTCATCCTTTAAGATAAGATTTGTCATCCTTATGGACTCTCCATTTAATTGTGTTCTTTTTTAAGCCTAAAAATTGTTCTGTTTGTAGCTGTGGGAGCCACTGCAGTGTATCCTATAGATCTGGTGAAGACCCGAATGCAAAACCAGCGTGGCTCTGGCTCTGTTGTTGGGGAGCTGATGTACAAAAACAGCTTTGACTGTTTTAAGAAAGTCTTGCGCTATGAGGGCTTCTTTGGACTCTACCGGGGTGAGTAAGCAAATCCCAGCTGCTGAAGTTAGTGATTTGATCTCACCAGCAGCAGATTTTAACTCACTAATTATGGAAGCCAATATGTAGTATGCCTAACCAGACTAGGTCTGTTTCTCTCTTTTTATTTTCTCTTTGCTCATTTACCTTTTTACATTCTTTCTGGTGATTAGCAGTATTAATCTGCAAACAAGGTCTTCATTTCTTCTTCTTGCTATTTATATTTCTTGGTATCCAAATTATGTGTTTGTCCCAACATGGGTCTATGTCACCACGCTTCTACAAACCAAGGCACATATCTGCAGGTGGAATACAAGGATGATAGCTAAGAAATATAGAGCTGCTTTTCTCAAACAATTAAAGAGAAGAAATACATCTCTTTTCTGTGAAAAAGAAGCCAGGCTACCACTCAAAGATGAGTTTACCCTCCATGTATTTGTTTCACCTGAAAGAAATATC
Organism: Rhinopithecus bieti; assembly: GCF_001698545.2. Classification (NCBI taxonomy): domain Eukaryota; kingdom Metazoa; phylum Chordata; class Mammalia; order Primates; family Cercopithecidae; genus Rhinopithecus; species Rhinopithecus bieti. Next base: position 805,038 of record NW_016824497.1, read on the forward strand.
AAATGTTTTTGTCTCTTTCAGGGAACATTTATAAATTTTTTCCAATGAGTCATCTGAAGGTTTAAAAAAAAAAAAAAAAAGGGAAAACCCTTTGGTTCCAAGTCTAATTCTTGCTCCTTTCCCCTACTTATCTCAGAGGTGTACAGTCAAAACAGAGATTTTCTTTTGCAGGGAATGTTAGCAGCCATTCTAGACTGAGCACAGTGCAGTTGGCAACAGAGGTAGCAGCCCCATGCAGAATTCTCCCCACCCCCAGTTGTCTTTGTAGGAACTTGTCTCTTTGGAGAGAGAATGACTTTCATGTATGTGTTTTCACATTAGAATATAGGGTTTCCTTTGGGAAGGAGATTAATTTTTTAATCTCTTTGGGCGCCACTTGGGATTCTTTGAAAATGCTCTCTACATGCTCAAGTCCAGGCCATTTATGTAATTTACTGTACTTGTTTGTTTGCACACACAAGCTCATTAATCCCTAGCCTATTCTGAGCTCTGTTGAACTATTTGGCTTAGAAATCTTCCTAAGAAAGACTGGGCCCGAACAAAGCTTTGGGCTCATGGACAGGAGAAAAAAAAGCACCTCTGGTTAGCATTATATACAGGTATTCAATCAAAAAATATAACTCCGATAAACTCATAATTGAAGTAGAGGGTCACAAGGATGTCCATATTTAGCATTATGTATAGAATAAGAGGAGAGAGTCATTCTGAAATCAAACTAGGCTCAAGTACCCTGCTCTTGAGAATGAATGTGATGAGTTTTCCTCAAATATTCAGAACTGTAGACTCTTTGAATTCCACCTGTACAGCATGTACCCTGTGGAAAGGGGTACAATATCCAGAATGCAGATCTTTCTGTGTGAATGCTTGTTTTAACTGATTAAACCCTGTATATCCATATTTTATTTAATGGGGAATCAAGGTTAAGTGGCATTAAGGTTGTTTTTTTCCTTGATATCTCCAGTGTTTCTTTGTTGAGTAATGATGTTTCTCCTCTTTGGTATACTTTTAAATTGCAAAGAAAATGTCCCCTATTAAAAGGAACCTAGATATTTACTGCACAGTTTAGCCTTCTCAATGAATAGGTGCTTACAGAAGATTTCATTTGAGAGGGATGTCATGTTAATTAAATGGATGCAATATAGCAAGTAGGGGAGGGGATTGTTGGTTTTATTCAGGATGTAAGCTCAAAAAAGCAGTTCTTTAAATGAGAGACTTTTGTATTAGGGAGAAGATTGTAGGAGTCCTGTATGTGAGCACTATGATTATTGAGATTGTCATATATTGCTTGGAACTGGTCCATTATTCTGTCAGATGATTGACAAAATTGTTGACAGATTAGCTAAATTTCTTTGCAGGCAACAATGATAAAATGACACAAATCGGTACTTTATTAAATTCCATGAGCCTTATTGAGGCGAGTTGTAAAACAAATATGCATGCTGACATGGTTGTTTGGGAGTTAGATTAAAAGTAATTGAGTCTGATAATCACGAGGGTTAGAAAGTTAAGACTGCCATCTGCTGATTTGTTCTTTTAAATCAGTCTGCTACCCATGAAAAGTGTGTGTGGATTTGTGTGTATCATTGATAATTCAGTCTGACTGACAGTAGCCAATATGTATGATTACTTGCTGGCTCTCAGCTTATGGAAAATCACTCAGCAGTATCCTCAAAGCAGGCTGCAGATCAGCAGTCAGCAAGCAGGCAAACACATATATAACTCCGCTTTGGCTGGATGATTTAAAGAATATAAAATGTTTATTGTTAGCATCTTTTAAAATGTATGGAAAAGTATGCTAACAATTCGGATAAGCTGTGTGCTTTAGAAAGCTGAGCCCAACAGATGTTGTTTATTTTTTTCTTTTCCAGTTTACAACCAGCCTGGGAAATGTAACTTTCTAAGGATTATGATTTCCTTTGTTTTGAGGGGATTCTTTTAAAATGTCTTAAGCTTGACATATATTAGTAAATAAGAATACAACAGGCATATGCTTTTGCTTATAGGAGATATTCATTAAACAATACTTAAAACTGCATTTTTCTTTGCAGTTTTGGCTTCCTTTTAAATAAATGAATATTGAATGCTGTGTTTCTCTGAAGAGATTATAGGAGTTAGTATTCTGTAATAACCAAGCCACTGTATGCCATTATGTAGGTAGTATAGTTTGTGGCAAAATCTGGGTATGCTTAACAGCATGCTTTTCAGAGCTTTTCCAAGTGTACAGTGTCTGTGTATGTTTATATGTTTTTGGTTATAACAAGGGAGGGAATTTGGTTACATTGTTACTGGCAGTGTTCCCAGAATAGAGAAGACCCGTGGCTCTGTTTCTTCCTCATGGACTTTTTGGGAAGTGTTGGATAACCAGGCTTTAAAGTCAGCATGCTTAAGAAGAGGATTTATAGCCTCAAGAAAACATGACATTATACTGCATTTGTGAATAATGATTGCATATGTATACAGAGTTTTCAGGGTGATCTTTTTCCCATTTTAATGAAAACTCTAAAATGTTTGACGGGTAAATAATACGGGGGAAACTCCTTGTTGTTGGGCTTGTGTTTTCATGTCTGGTACATCTATATTGCTGATAATTCTGTCCCTTTACCTAGGTCTGATACCACAGCTTATAGGGGTTGCTCCAGAAAAGGCCATTAAACTGACTGTAAGTTTCTCTCTAACTGAATTTATGTCATTTGTTTAGATTACCATTAAGCCAAAAAACTGAAGTCAAGGCTCGGCATGGTAGCTCATGCCGATAATCCCAGCATTTTGGGTGGTGGGAGGATCACTTGAGACCAGGAGTTCCAAACCAGCATAAGCATAGTAATAATTCAGCGGTACCAAAACAACAACAGCAACAAAAATTGAAAATTAGCCAAGTGTGGTGACGCATGGCAGGAGGCTGGTATGGGAGGATTGCTTGAGTCCAGGAATTTGAGGCTGTAGTGAGCTATGATCATGCCACTGCACTCCAGCCTGAGCAACAGCTTGAGACCCTATCTCCAAAACAAAACTAGAATTGATGCTGCCAACACTGGCACACTATCACAGAATTTGTAAAACTTTAACTTTACATGTAAGCATTTGATCATTTTTAATTTTATCATAAGACAAATATTTTGCTGACTTGGAAAAGCAACAGTGTGCCAGAAGAGAAACGGTTGGGAATTTTGGTTAACTGATGTTGTCTTTCTAATTAGGTTAATGATTTTGTTCGGGACAAATTTACCAGAAGAGATGGCTCTGTTCCACTTCCAGCAGAAGTCCTTGCTGGAGGCTGTGTAAGTATTACTCTTAGGCGCTTCTTGTGACAAATATATTCTGTTAACCTTTTTGCACAGATATGATAGATATCTGAGTGGCATTTCCCTTGAACTCAAGGGATTCTAAGCAAGTTTTCTCAGTAATCATATGGAATAACTTTTAAATTTTATTGTAAAAGCTAACTGGTTTTGAGTATAGAAAAGAGGTAGCATTTTCCTCCAATTAGAATGGTGATCATTAAAATGTCAGGAAACAACAGATGCTGGAGAGGATATGGAGAAATAGGAACGCTTTTACACTGTTGGTGGGAGTGTAAATTAGTTCAACCATTGTGGAAGACAGTGTGGTGATTCCTCAAGGAGCTAGAACTAGAAATACCATTTGACCCAGCAATTCCATTACTGGGTATATAACCAAAGGCTTATAAATCATGCTGCTATAAAGACACATGCACAAATATGTTTATTGCGGCACTATTCACAATAGCAAAGACTTGGAACCAACCCAAATGCCGATCAGTGACAGACTGGATTAAGAAAATGTGGCACATACACACCATGGAATACTATGCAGCCATCAAAAAGGATGAGTTCATGTCCTTTGCAGGGACATGGATGAAGCTGGAAACCATCATTCTCAGCAAACTATCGCAAGAACAGAAAACCAAACACATGTTCTCACTCATAGGTGGGAATTGAACAATGAGAACACTTGGACACAGGACAGGGAACATCACACACCAGGGCCTGTCGGGGGTTGGGGGTTTAGGGGAGGGATAGCATTAGGAGAAATACCTAATGTAAATGATGAGTTGATGGGTGTAGCAAACCAACATGGCACATGTATACATATGTATCAAACCTGCACGTTGTGC